>NC_068368.1:72606058-72651058 GCF_020536995.1 Dreissena polymorpha | reverse complement strand
TTCAACTTCTGTTGTTGCTATTATAATAAGTTACGCTTCATCTGTCAATCTACTATAACCCATTCTAATGCAAGGAAAACGTGTACGAAGTATATATTAAAAATAAGCACTTATGTTTGGTAAATGTGCTGCTTAATATTACATACAATTAAAATGTTAACCTTAGAGAACTAACTGATACCACCGTGGGTATATTAACAAATACTTCTATAAGGAAGTTTGCACATTTAAAGTTTTAATTTTCATTCTTAATTACTTATTGGGTGCTGTTAACGCTGTACGTGCCAGTTAGCAGAATTGTTCGTATTGCACCAGCTCAACGACCACTTGTAGTAATGTAACGCCCCTTCATAGTCTTCTTTCATTTCATAGCAGTGACCAAGCAAATTAAGCGCTGTCTCTATGTGTTACAAATTGACCTTATTTCTTGGATCAAATATGTAAGACTCTAGTATTCCAAATACATGTAACTGTTTGTCGCATTCACCTAGTCCCCCATAGGTAACGTACTGTAGATAGTGAAGGAAAGAACGAGCATCGAACTCAGCGTTGTTCATCCAGAGTTTGCTAGTTTCGGTTCTCTGTGCAACTTCCTCTTCAGTCATATGTCGAAACATTTCAAATTACAGTATATTTGGAGAGCAGTACGCCTCATGTCTAACAATCTTAACACAGAATGCGAGTGGCATCTCACTGAATACGTTGTCACATTTATCTGCTATCATGTTAGCAAATACCTTGAGATCACGGTGTCCTGCTATACGTCTACATCCACACACAGCATTGACCTTGCTATGATACCTCTTTTCCACGTCCTCCAGCACTCTAACTGCCGCGTGAAGATTTCCAAAACAGTATAACACAGATGCCAACTTTAAGCGACTAGATGCTACATCCGTGTTTTAAAAATGTTGGAAACGCCTTTGCTTTTGCTGAAAGCATGGTCATGTAGTCGCAAACATTCAGATAATTGCACTGAATTGTGTAATGCGTACAGGTGACATAAAAGTTCTAAAGCAACAGTTTTCATTTTGGCATTCCTGGAGTAATCAAAAACAGTGGGCAGTTTATGTCTTATATTTTGGTGGAAGATGGTACTTGAACTGTGTATCTTATATAGTATGCGGCTAAAGTGCTTAATAAATGATTCCAACCATTCGTACTTAAGCAATAATCTGATATTGTCACGTTAACATACACGTCCTATTTTTCCATCTCCAGCTTGTTCGATTCGTCGTATACCACGCGATTGTAATCGACATCCTAATTTATCTATATATATATATACATAATAAATCTTGCAAGTCGTTCTTTATCAAGTACTTCACGTGCTGTAAAGGGCGTCTCTGTTGCACCATAGACAGTTTTCCATCGAATAAGTTCACTGCTTCTATGATATAATGAGGTAAGCTTCCCAGTCGCAGCCATTTCCTTAATATTTGTAAAAATAGTTAAACAAGAAACATCAGGTTATGTTTCTTCCACAGAGAAGGATGTGTTCTCTCTATGGTGTAGAACATTAAAGTTTTACAATGAAAACTTGTAATGAAATCTCCCACCGTTTTATAAATTAAGGATTGTTTAATTAATTTGAGATGTATGTAACATTTAATTTGAGTCATATCAAAACTAAACATCAACATTCGTTCGATAAGGTTCGGAGACAGACGCCATTCTTCGCGCTTGAAATCGCTGTCATGATGTCCGGCCGGTACAAGGAAAGACGGAGCTACCTGTGCAGCATTTAGTAATTGGGAAGGCGGCCTGTTTCTAGCTCTACATCTGTCTATCCAGTGTTGTATTTCAGGAATAGCTTTGCAGAAGTGAAATGCATGTACAATATCGCAGTTGGGCATACCACTCACATAAGGTCCATTTTTGTAGACCTCCCATAGCTCTGATAATTGCCGCCCTGCTTCTTGCTTCCATCTTTCTGAGCTGAGCAGAAATTGCCCAGAATCTTTTCTTACATACGAGTCATTGCAGAGACAAGTCTCCGGTTCCGGTGTGTATTGTCTTGATAACTTGTAGCAAGTACTGTTGAGGTGGATTAATATCGTCATGAAGGATCAAATGGTTATCCATGCCAGCCCCCCAGTCTTTCAAATCCGTCATGATGTTCAAATCCCGAACAGCTTTTAGCAAATCAACATTAGAATTGAGACCGGGGATGGTGGTTCCTTCTGATTGACTTCCGAAATGAAAACATTTAATTGTTTCTCCCACTAGTTGGTATGATATCGTCCACATGCGCTCTCTCCTTAAAAATGTTTCTATCCGCTCAATTATAATGCTTTTCCCGGCTCCAATATGAACAAGTACATCCGATATCCGGATAGATAATTCTGCGAAGTAGTCTGGAATCTGTATGTAAAACTATTACATCAGCATTGTATTAGTATTATAATTTAATCATCATCAGTGTTATAAAATACTCAGAAAACACACATAAGCATAAATGCGTTAATTGCCATTTATACTTTTAAAAACAAATGTTGTTTGCGCACCAATAAGTGCGTTCGAAACTTTAATTATTGAAATGTATTATTATCTTTTTTTAAATAAAAACAAACTATCGCTTTTACCAGCGTGTTTGTAACGAGATGTTGAACCCGTCTGTTGTTCGACCGCTTCGGTGGATCCAGATTGATACAAGTTCTTCTAACACCAGTATTGAGTTTAGACCTGGGAACACGTACCTTAAAGAACGATATTAGTACACTATGTAATGTAACGAAGTAGTCTTACCTAGGTTTACTGTGAAAACCAAGTAAATGTATGTACACGTATGATCCGCCAATACAATCTGTTTCTTTCGATGGTGTGAAAAATCATTCCAAATAAATGCGTATTAATTAATATATACATGGAAACCATTTTAACGGCGAAAATTGAAATAGGTTTACAAATCGTTGCCATTTGTTCATTATCAATTTGTGTAAATATGTAATGCAAATATGAATTCACTTGGCTACATCAGGTAGAAATAAATTAATTTATTGTCACATATTTGTTATCGCTTAATAAAGCACGGGTATAATGTCTTTGAAATTCGGAACTTAATGGTTAAAACAAATAGGCTCCCTCCATAATATTTTGCAGGAAATATAAAATGGTTATTTACTTCTTTTATACAATGGAAATTGCTAGTCGTCTTGAAAGAAAAGAAACCATGTGTTTGTATCAATCGCAACACATAAAGATTCTTCCTTGTTCCTGTTTCACGACACAATGGCGTCATACCCGGCTGAAAATTGACCGCCCTGTTGATCGTATCATGTTCTTCTTCCATTTGTTTCAGTCTGAATATATCCGGAATTGCTTTTTCATATTGTTTTGTGTAACCAGTTTAAATGAAGGACCGATAACATTGAGAAGTAATACTGTACAGAACATGTTATTATTTCTTAATTTACCACGCTGCAAAATATTGCGCAAATGTGCATTTCAGAACACAACTGGTGATCTTCGACGTGTATACTAACTTAATGCATACAGTTTACGGTTTTAAGGACAATGTGGGATAGATGACATGCCGAGGTTCGATCCAAGAAAGCTGCATTGTGTACAGACATTCCATAATGTAAATTCAACGTACGAAGGACATATACAAATGATTGAGAATTAACAGACAAGATGGTATTCCATCTTTTGTTCGATGGCCTCGATGAATTGATAAAAACTCTTCTTCCACTAAGATTGAGTCTCGAACTGAAAACACGTTTCTTGAAATAATATAATGTACATGTATAATCTGCATTTACAGTTTTTGTGTTTCAACAGTAAAAATAAATATAATACTTCTAAATGACTACCTATCACTCAATAAATACGTGGAAACCATGTTCAAGGGACAATTAATAATATGTCAAATCTTGTAAAATATTCGTTTCTCAGGCGACTTTGATTGACTCACAAACAGATCGATTATTAAAAGAACAAAAATTGCGTTGATCTTTAAAATAGAGTGTAGAGACTAGCAATTTTATACAAATATATCTTCATAAATATATCATGGATTTAATTGTACTTGACATTTGAACTTTTTTGAAAAAGAAAATGAATATATGATCAACAACTTTGATGATGAAAAAAAAGATGATGTTGTTGTTGATTATGATGATGCCAACGACGATGATGACGATCATGGTGATGATAATAATGATGATGATGATGATAATGATGATGATGATTTTGACGAAACAAACTAAATTTGATTATGAAACAGATTAACAACTGTTAAAGCATATAATAGATGTACTACACCTGCTTGTATTATAACCCATATACAGGTATATACCATTATACTGATTTTTCATTTTCAATCGGTAATTAAGATTAGATAAACTCTACTCTAAACGAAAATCGAATACATTTCCCAATTTAAACCATGATAATTGGCAATACATTTCCCAATTTAAACCATGATAATTGGCAATACATTTCCCAATTTAAACCATGATAATTGGCAATACATTTCCCAATTTAAACCATGATAATTGGCAATACATTTCCCAATTTAAACCATGATAATTGGCAATTTGACAAAGTGTAGTCTTAGTCCTACTTCCTGGTTGTAACTTTCTTCAAGTAACATAAAAGTGTATTCTTCTTCAAGTATCATATAATATTTATTTATAGTAATCATTTAGCTTGAAATAAATACCTTTCGTTGACATCTGTTTCACTTGAAAATGTTTATGTTCTTAAGCGAAATAGAAAGCAATGTGTTATAGATTTCACGGGTATTTCCATTGACGCAATTTAAACGTCATACATGTACATTGTATCCATAGTGCAAAGCCATACATGAAAGATCTATTCCGTTCACATCTGTGCTACTGGGCAATCTTTGGGTACTCATGCGCAATCAAAAGTAATTTGGTATACATTTATCGGGTAATTCCATTTTCGCAATGAGTACGTCATGAATTTACCTTGTAACCATAGTATAAAGCCATTTCAATTTAAACCAAACGCGCAGTGCAACCTAATTCAATGGTACTCGAACTAGTCAAACTGAGAAAAACGAATTAATTAAAGTGGTTCAAATACAGATGCCTTAAAACGTGTCCGATTAAAAAAAATCTGACATGTTATTTTCATTCCATATGTTTGCGTGCCACTTGAACAAACTGAGTGTGTTAAATTTCTTACATTCAAGTAAAGTGCGTATCGACGGCTGATATACATGTAGTATTATAGTTTGATAAGACACTACAACTCGTTGAACTATTTAACGGGCTTATTAACTGTTGAAACGGTATTATAGTTTGAAAAAGCACTGTTAATGGTATACAATTGTCACATATGAATTATCGTTAACATTACATTTTAGTTTTTGTTTACACAATATACAATTATGATTGATGTATGTTATAATTAACTCTATTCGCTGCGAGCCGCATACAGCTATAATAAATGCAAACACATTTCTAAAGAGTAACTTGTACGTTTGATAGCTTTATGTTAACATGTATTCTTACAGACATGTACACTTGATACATTTTTTTAAAAATCACTCTTCACTTTAACGTGCATTTATTCAATTTCAAAAGAAGCATTTGTCAATATATCCTCGTGTACCGCTTACTCGGTTACTTAATACAATGAATACAGATTGAAAAATACAGATTACAACATACTATGCGAATATTAATTAGGTTTCGAAGGTTTTCGTAGGTACAAACAGAACTAACATTATTCCAAACTTACAACTTGTTTCAGCTAAAACAGAGCATTGCACAAGATTGGCAGTTACAATTAAAAAGAAAACGTTTTTTTACTGGACTCAGGATAATTTTCTGTAATGAATATCCACTCGCGTATGCTTTGCTTTCAACGCTGAATAGGTTCTGTGAATACATTAATGTTCATGTTTACGTAAGAATGTAAAACGTGTTGTTTGTTAAGAAGTTGATAAAAGTTATCTTTAATATTCAAACTTGTTGGAAAACATAGTATGTCCAATGTGAAGGCCATACAAAATCAAAACACATAAAATGGAATCAAAATGAACAAGGTTGCCATGATGGCCCTGAAGCGCTCACCCGTATTCCAGCTAAACCATTTGTCGAAACTTAACCTGGTGACTATTCGTAACACAACCATGACGCAGATTCGAAATTGAACATGGTAATGTAAAGATACGCATGCTGACTTATTTGTCATCTCGATGACAAAAGTGCCTTTCATATAGGTAACAAGGTTTTTGACATGATTTGACATAGCGATAAAGTGGTTAAACGCGCATGACAAATACTCAAACTTGGCTTAGATTGTGTAAAGGTAAACGTTCTGAACATGTTTCATAACAATTGAGTCATAAATGTGGCATCTGTAGTGGTTACACTGTTTTCCTAAGAATTTGATCTGGTACCAAGTGTTTTGGATCATTTGAGCCATATTCAAACTTTACCTAGATATATTGTCAAGATATACATTCTGACAAAGGTTTATCAAGCATGAGTAATACATTTATCATCTACAACGATAACCAGGTTGTTCTTAGATTTTACGTCGTGAACTAGTTCTAAGAGAAAGTTGATCAAGATTTAATCACGACCCTAGATATTGTCAAGATAAACATTAAGAGAACACGCAACGTAGATTGAGTCATAAATGTGGCGTTTGGAACGGCAACAAGGTTTTTCTGAAGTGTGTATAAGGTGCTGAAAGCATGTGACCCAGATTCGAACTTGGCAGAGATTTCGTCAACATAAATATTTTGACCACGTTTCAACATGATTGAGTCATAAATGTAGCCTTAAAAATTATAACGCTTTTTAAGAGTTAAGCTGGTGTCCACGTGACCCAAATGTATAATCTTCCTAGATATCTTTTAGATGGACATTCTGAACAAGTTCTGTCAAGATTAAATTACAATTGTGGCCTATAGTGCGAAATCAAACCAATACATGACGCCACATGATGGACAACGAGCGTTCGACGTTCGCTTGACCCATATTTATACCTTATCATGATCAACGAAGTTTTCTTGTGAGACAAAAACTTATAAATAGACAACAACACACAAGTATTGTTTATATCATTGATAAGCGATGTTGAATCCTTAATAGTGATTCACTGCTTTACACAAAAAATTAATGCAATGCATACTATTTCCCAATGCAATATTATATATGTAAACTAAATAGTGTTTGAAATTAAACACTATACCACTGCGGCACATACCCATATCTGAGAAATTGAATATATATCATATACATTCAGTACATTGTTACAACCCGTTCTGTAATAAAAACCCGAATTGTAATAATTATTACAAAGTGGGTTGCGATGCATTATTACATTTCGTTTTGACAGTTACAACCCGTTTTGTAACAAAAACCCGAAATGTAATACATTTTATCATGTCCATTAAATCAGAGATTCAGACTTTTCTAGAAGTTATTTTCATGTTTCAATTAGTTTTAGAGTAGGTATTGACTGTTCCTCCGACCTTTGTTCTTACAGACTCCATCAACAAATCATGAATGTAATAATTTATTACAAAATGGGTTGCGATGCATTATTGCATTTCGGGTTGACAGTAACAACCCGTTTTGTAATAAAAACCCGAAATGTAATAAATGTTATCATGTCCATTAAATCAGAGATGGAGACTTTTTTAGAAGTTATTTTCATGTTTAAATGAGTATTAGAGTAGGTATTGACTGTTCTCCCGACCTTTGTTCTTATAGACTCCATCAACAAATCATGAATGTAATAATTTATTACAAAGTGGATTGCGATGCATTATTACATTTCGGAATGACAGTAACAACCCGTTTTGTAATAAAAACCCGAAATGTAATAAATGTAATCATGTCCATTAAATCACAGATACATACTTTTTTAGAAGTTATTTTCATGTTTAAATTAGTTTTAGAGTAGGTATTGACTGTTCCCCCGACCTTTGTTCTTATAGACTCCATCAACAAATCATGAATGTAATAGTTTATTACAAAGTGGGTTGCGATGCATTATTACATTTCGGGTTGACAGTAACAACCCGTTTTGAAATAAAAACCCGAAATGTAATAAATTTTATCATGTCCATTATATCAGAGATGGAGACCTTTTTTAGAAGTTATTTTCATGTTTAAATTAGTTTTAGAGTAGTTATTGACTGTTTCCCCGACCTTTGTTCTTATAGACTCCATCAACAACTCATGAATGTAATAATTTATTACAAAGTGGGTTGCGATGCATTATTACATTTCGGGTTGACAGTAACAACCCGTTTTGTAATAAAAACTCGAAATGTAATAAATTTTATCATGTCCATTAAATCAGAGATACAGACAAGAAGTTATTTTCATGTTTAAATTAGTTTTAGAGTAGGTATTGACTGTTCCCCCGACCTTTGTTCTTATAGACTCCATCAACAAATCATGAATGTAATAATTTATTACAAAGTGGGTTGCGATGCATTATTACATTTCGGGTTGACAGTAACAACCTGTTTTGTAATAAAAGCTCGAAATGTAATACATTTTATTATGTCCATTAAAAGGGAGATGGAGACTTTTTAGAAGTTATTTTCATGTTTAAATTAGTTTTAGAGAAGGTATTGACTTTTCCCCCGACCTTTGTTCTTATAGACTCCATCAACAAATCATGAATGTAATAATTTTTTTACAAAGTGGGTTGCGATGCATTATTACATAACGGATTGACAGTAACAACCCGTTTTGTAATAAAACCCCGAAATGTAATAAATTTTATCATGTCCATTAAATCAGAGATACAGACTTTTTAGAAGTTATTTTCATGTTTCAATTAGTTTTAGAGTAGGTATTGACTGTCCCCCGACCTTTGTTCTTATAGACTCCATCAACATATCATGAATGTAATAATTTATTACAAAGTGGGTTGCGATGCATTATTACATTTCGGGTTGAAAGTAACAACCCGTTTTGTAATAAAAACCCGAAATGTAATAAATGTTATCATCTCCATTAAATCACAGATACAGACTTTTTTAGAAGTTATTTTCATGTATAAATTAGTTTTAGAGTAGGTATTGACTGTTCCCCCGACCTTTGTTCTTATAGACTCCATCAACAAATCATGAATGTAATAATTTATTACAAAGTGGGTTGCGATGCATTATTACATTTCGGGTTGACAGTAACAACCCGTTTTGTAATAAAAACCCGAAATGTGATAAATGTTATCATGTCCATTAAATCAGAGATGGAGACTTTTTAGAAGTTATTTTCATATTTTTATTATTTTTAGAGTAGGTATTGTCTGTTCCCCCGACCTTTGTTCTTAT
Source organism: Dreissena polymorpha (assembly GCF_020536995.1). Classification (NCBI taxonomy): domain Eukaryota; kingdom Metazoa; phylum Mollusca; class Bivalvia; order Myida; family Dreissenidae; genus Dreissena; species Dreissena polymorpha. Next base: position 72,641,775 of record NC_068368.1, on the reverse strand, counting down.
AGACTCCATCAAAAACTCATGAATGTTATAATTTATTACAAAGTGGGTTGCGATGCATTATTACATTTCGGGTTGACAGTAACAACCCGTTTTGTAATGAAACCGCGAAATGTAATAAATTTTATCAGGTCCATTAAATCAGAGATACAGACGTTTCTAGAAATTATTTTCATGTTTAAATTAGTTTTACAGTAGGTATTGACTGTTCCCCCAACCTTTGTTCTTATAGACTCTATCAACAAATCATGAATGTAATAATTTATTACAAAATGGGTTGCGATGCATTATTACATTTCGGGTTGACAGTAACAACCCGTTTTGTAATAAAAACCCGAAATGTAATAAATTTTATCATGTCCGTTAAGTTAGAGATGGAGACTTTTTAGAAGTTATTTTCATGTTTAAATTAGTTTTAGATTAGATATTGACCGTTCCCCCGACCTTTGTTCTTATAGACTCCATCAACAAATCATGAACGTAATAATTTATTACAAAGTGGGTTGCGATGCATTATTACATTTCGGGTTGACAGTAACAACCCGTTTTGTAATAAAAACCCGAAATGTAATAAATTTTATCCTGTCCATTAAATCAGAGATACAGACTGTTTTAGAAGTTATTTTCAAGTTTAAATTAGTTTTAGAGTAGGTATTGACTGTTCCCCCGACCTTTGTTCTTATAGACTCCATCAACAAATCATGAATGTAATAATTTATTACAAAGTGGGTTGCGATGCATTATTACATTTCGGATTGACAGTAACAGCCCGTCTTGTAATGAAAACCCGAATTGTAATAAATGTAACGAAGTCAGACAATATCCGAGATACAGTCATATTTGAAGTTATTTTCAAATTAACATTTAGAGAAGGTATTGACAATTCCCCCGACCTTTGTTCTTATAGACTCCGTCAAAAAATCATGAATGTACTAATTTATTACAAAGTGGGTTGCGATGCATTATTACATTTCGGGTTGACAGTAACAACCTGTTTTGTAATAAAACCCCAACATGTTATACATTTGCCCATGTCGTATAAAGTCCGAGATGTTGATATGTTTTGAATTTATTTTCAAGTTTAAATACAATTTTGATTAGGAATTCGCAATTCATCCGACCTTCGTTCTTGTAGACTCCATAACAAAATCACGAATGCAATAATGTATTGCAAAGTGGGTTGCGATGCCTTATTACATTTCGGGTTGACAGTAACAACCCGTTATGTAATAAAACCCCGAAATGTTATAAATTGTCCGATATCCGATAAAGTCCGAGATATATATTCTAGTTTAGAATATTGTTTCATGTTTAAAAACAATTTTGAGTAGGAATTGACTATTCACTCGACCTTCGTTTTTATACATTTGATCAAACACACATTAATGTAATAAATTATAACTTGATGGGTTGCGATGCATTATTACATATCGGGATGACAGTAAAAGTTATTCAAACGATCTGCGAAAATATTTTCTTATTTAAATATAGCGACTGACCAAATTATTTACGACGACATACATGCGTGTTCAATCTGACTTAATTCGTCGCTCATTGTGCATATATTTGTAAAGCGTCTGTACTTTATGGCGTGTCAAATGTTGCAAAATTCAAATGATATATTTGTTGGATAATTTTCATATATATGTTGGATAATTTTCATATATATGTTGGATAATTTTCATATATATGTTGGATAATTTTCATATATATGTTGGATATTTTTCATATATATGTTGGATAATTTTCATATATATGTTGGATATTTTTCATATATATGTTGGATAATTTTCATATATATGTTGGATATTTTTCATATATATGTTGGATATTTTTCATATATATGTTGGATAATTTTCATACATATGTTGGATAATTTTCATATATATGTCCTATAATTTGCATCACGGAAAATGAACAAGCGTGGCTGAAAAGCGGAGATGGCTAAATTACGCTAAAAGTGCTTTAAGTGGAACGAAAAGGCCTCATCAACATTAATGCTGAAATTTCAATAATGATGTATGAGTTATTTATTTAGATTATCAGTACATTTCTGTTGTATCTATTGGAAAATATCCAAAATAAAACATATGAGACCCTTTCCGTTTATAGAAAACCCTGTCCTTGGAAAGGGGCACTTCTCGCTATTCAATCATACCGATTTGACGGAATCACAATTAATTCAACCATTATGATAAATGACTTGAAGAAAATTAAATGGACTTGCTCTTTGATAAGGCTAGTGGAACAATGCCACGATTCGCCGCTCTATGTGCAGCAATGTATGTATTGTGAAGTATATATTCTATCATTATTTACGAATTCACTTGTTATATTCAATGTTATTTCGGATAAACTAAATTTCGGACAATATAAAGAACAGTAATTTCGGCCTCGGGACGTAATAGTCGGAATTTATTAATTATAAAAACAATAAAGATGCTAAAGAATTTGTATCACCCAAAGGGGTGCACCCATACTCCCTAACATCTAAGGACCACGCTTAAGCCCTGTGATGTTAACATAGCCATGAAAACAAACATCTAAACTCAAATTTGAGTTTTATTTGAATAATTATTGCAATTTTAATGGCACAGGGTTGTATTAGGGTCCTGGGATGAAAATGCTCTGAACAAGTAATAAAGATTACTAAGCACAAAAGTCATATTGAGTTTTAAGGTATTAATAAGCTTGATGTAATCAAAGCAATATAACAGGCGTTTAACAAAATCCATTTAATAACTACTAACTAGTCATTTGGTTTATTTTCAGCTGCAGAGATGATGTCCCGAAAGAGGCCAACTACGTTGAAGTCACAGTACCTCAGTACCTCCCAGATGACTTTAAGACCTTTTTTTCGCATGTCAAGGGGTACTTTTGAAAGAGTTCTGGAGAGAATTTCAACTGATGATCAGCTTCGTAGAAGAATTGCAACTGGGGTTCGTTAAAAAGTTCCATTGGATAAGGACTTACTAATAACGCTTTGGTATTTGGGTAATTTAGAGACAGTAAGGTCTATTGCAGACCGTTTTAACGTATCAAAGTCAACTTTCTTAGACAGTCTTCTTAAGACAGTAATATGTTGGCCATCAAACAATGACAAGCAGACTGTGATTGATACATTTCAAACTAAGACAGGCTTCCCTGGAGTCTTGGGGAGCAATAGATGGGGCGCACATAAAAATGTCGGCACCAATGAAAAGGTCTCCAGACTACTTCAATAGAAAAGGACACTATTCAATAATCTTGCAAGCCCTTTTTTCTTGAGAAGACAGGCGTTGCACAGATTTGTATTGAGGGTGGCCTGAAAAGGTGCATGATGCACGCGTTTTCCGTAACTCGCCTTTATATGCTGCACTTCCCGGGTTTACTGGAATGAAACACATAATAGGAGATGAAGCTTATCCGATTTCTAGATACTTGATGACACCATTTCGCGATAATGATCACCTCTCAAGGGAACAGGTGAACTTCAACAAAGCCTTTCTGGCACCCGTGACCTCATAGAAAACAGCTTTGGCATGTTAAAGAGTAGATTTTGGAGACATATTTTCATTGAAATGGTGGATATAGAATTCATTGTCAAAACAGTCATTGCAAAGTTGCATGCTGCATAATTTATGCATTTTAAATGAAGATGAAATTGACATTCTTTTTGAAAATGACGATAATAACTTTTCATTATTTGTACCTCAAAATTATGTCGAAGGCGTTATGAAAAGAACAATTATAACCAGGCAGTTAACGATAAAATCAATTAATAAGCTTTCAGTTTCTGTTCTACCTGTTGAGACAATTTAGTTTGGTTAACTTTTTATAATAAAAATAATGAAACATACTAATAAAAATTGTCAATGACTATTATTTTTGAAAAATGTTTGGTTTTCAGTAATACTGCTCAGTAGTTATTATCCCCTACCGGTTTCACCGAAGGGGACTTATGGTTTGAGCTCTGTGTGTCCGTCAGTCTGTCGCACTTTTCAAGATCCTGCGATAACTTTATACGTTCTTCATATTTTTTCACGAAACTTGACACATGGACAGATGGTAATATGGAGATTATGCACGTCATTTCATTTTGTTCCTATATCAAGAATTCTGGTTGCTATGGCAACAAATAGACTAGAAATACTGCTGAAAATGGTGGATCCTGCACACTTTTCTGGATCCTGCGATAGCTTTAAAAGTTCTTAATATTTTTTCATGAAACTTGAAACATGGATAGATGACAATATGGACATTATGCACGTCATTTTATTTTCTTGATACATCAAAAATTCTGGTCGCTATGGCAACAAATATAATATATATATATATATATATATATATATATATATATATATATATATATATATATATATATCTGACAATGGTGGTGCCGGTAGGGGACATATACTGCTTGGCAAAAATCTTGTTTACATTATTTTGTAATCAGACGGTTAGTTTTGAGTCCTGATAATGCATTTATCTTCATATTTTTTAATTAAAAGTAATAAAAAATTAAAGTGTCCATATGTCTATAAAATGATAAGGTATTTGTGTATCTAACAGAATTGTTTTCACATGTATGCAATTCTATGTTCTTGAAAATATGTCTATTGCTTTTAAATAAATTGACTAAACACTATTGCTGTTTCATTTTTTTAGCAAATTACATAACAAACGATAACATATCTTTAAACAACAAGAGCCCCACATAACGGGTGCCACGCTCGGCTGCGGGTGCAGTTTTGAATAAATGAAAGCTTGTCATAATTATTGTTTAAGAGGTCACAGGGACCTTGACCTTTGACCTAGTGACACCAAAATGGGTGTGGCGTGTAGAAGTCATCAAGTTGCATCTACATATGAAGTTTCAAAGTTGTAGGTGGAAGCACTTTGATTTTAGAGCCAATGTTAAGGTTTTAGCACGACACTTGACGGCGGACGACGAGCTGGCTATGACAATACCTCGGGGGTTTCTCCGAAAACTGCTGAGCTAAAAATCAACAACAATAATAATAATATCATCCATGATTTAGAATTTGACACTTATTTCATTAAAACTTAAAAAAAAATAACTGTTAAAAAAACACCACGTCCGACATGTCCTTAAATTCCATAGAGTTAAGAATAAACTATTGTGTTTCGTCACAGAGATGAAGTCACACGATGTACTACGTAATATATTTCGTAATATAAAATATTTCTATTTTCGGTGCGCGTAATGTGACGTCATTAAATGGGTCGAAGTAGTCCGGCTAGTATGGTAATACGAAAATGGAAACAGCGAGTAGCGTAATACGGGATTTTTTATTTCAACGATTGATACAACCTGTATTTTGTTAAAAGCATTAAACAGGTATATAATAAAAAAAAGGAAAAACATAAAGGTACCGTCAAAATGGTCGGCTAGTCGACGACAAAAAGCTTCATGGCCGAGATCCCAACTTTTGTGCCGGTCAAGTGGTTCAGAAACAGCATCATCTGGAAGATTGCATCCTTGGTAACGTTATTATGTATATAAGCCTCGAATATATCAATCTTATGTATGATAATGGGAATATTCGGTAATAAAAGAAGATTTTTACACAATGAATACATAACAAACAGTATTAATATCGAATTATGTAAAAAAATGAATTTGGGTTACCATTCATGTCGATATAGAATTCCAGCTCGTTGGAATTGGAAAATGTGGTCTGAGCGTACTAATACACAAACATGAACTTGTGTACTATTTACTGAACAATGGCGTACCTGAAGCTGAGTGTCGTTGGAAGTCGTGGAAAATCGGATTGAAAATATGTGTTGGAGCGGCGAGTGGGCCTGGAACGAGAACAAGTTGATGTCATGTTATGAAGCCTGAACCGTTTGGTCCTTCTTTGACCGTAACTCCATATGTTTCGTTTTTACCATTTAATATTCTCTCCAAGTTTCTATGTAACTACTTCGTTCTAGTATTCATTTATTAATTAATTAATTCATTCATTTATTTATTTATTAATTCATTTATTCATTTATTCATTCATTCATTCATTCATGATTTTTTTTTCATCAAATTATACACTCAATTATTTCGGAATTCAGTGTCTCACAAAGCCCGGGGAATCTCACGGGACGTTGACTCTTGGCGACTATGTATTGGTCACCTGTATTTAATACACTGTATTGTTAGCAACTATTGATGGTATATATTATGGCTTGGATTGTTTAATTTGATCCTTTTGGGCATGCTGGGGGTAAAATCTAATCAACAAACCCGACATGTAATCAAAGTGATTCCAAAATCGCATTCGTGGTCTTTCATGGGAGCAACAACGCTTCTCTTTGTCATCTGCGTATACCTGTAAAACGATATTGTTGAACAAAATAATCAAATCCAATTTATGCCCGATAACAATTATGTTGAAAGAAATTTCAATTAACCTCAGTTTATAAACGCACGTGTAATAAATAAAATAACCACTGCATACGGTTTTTTCACGTCCGTTTTCTTAAATTGCGATACGAAGTGCCAGGCTATTGTGACCGGTTGAAGATAAGAAAAAAAGTGTAATGACTAACTTCATATTTTTATTTTATTTTACGGTTATTACTAAGCAACTTAATGCGGTCAAGCAATCCAACAAAATAATTGATCATAGATAAACAAGGTGGCATCGATTTTACGCTACTGTTACGCAAATTGCAAACCAGAAGTTGCTTTTTAGTAGGAGGTGCCGTGGTAGCATTATCGTCTCAAAATAGCACAACCTGCATTTGTTCTGAATATAATTTGGATACTCAAACGTCAATTTCATCCCGTCCAGTTACCTAAAAACCATGGCAAGTTATTTAGTATTCCGTTCATCTCGTCAAACATGTGCAATATTGACGGAAGCAATTACATTTGTTGTAGGTTTAGCCTTGCTTTGGTAAAACACACACACACACACACACACACACACACAACGTGTAACTTGAAAAAGGATATTGAGCATATTGGAATCATCCGCTAAATTTACCATACGGGTATTTGTAAGGTCGATATTTGGTTAACGGATTGGTTAAATTCCAACTCACAAATGAGAGTTTCAATGTGCTAATATTTTTACGGAAATCTGTAGTAATGTTTGAATAATATGAAGTCCTTTATTTTGCAATTGGTTAATTTTAAATGTATATATTTTTTGCTAGTAAAGCATTGAAAATGATTTTTTTCTAACCACATTTCAAAATAAAAACAAAAAATATATATGGTGAGGAAAATGATTCTTTTCTAACCACATTTAAAAAAAAATAAAAATATATGGTGAGATAAGTAAGACTAAACTAAGATTGTGCCTGCTTGTCTTCGTTCATATCGGTTCAGTTTAAAAAAAAATGAAGCAAGCAAGAAATGTTGCATACCGCCGTAAGTATATTTATTAACTTGAATTTTCATTGTTTACATCGCGAGAGAAAAATGGCTTTATCAGAAACATTTGATAAATTTGATTTATTTAAGCCCCTGTTAAATTCATTGTTATAATTTGACGTTTGACGTCATAATATAAGTAACGTCATTTGACGTTGTTACTTTGACAATTTGACGTTATTGTTGTATATTTTTATGCCCTGATGAGCATTCGGTACCCCTCGCAGATTTTCATAATCGGACTCGGGAGAAATACGGGTTGAAAGTAGTCCGCCCACGTGATACCATTCTAAGACTGTTACAACAACAAAAACAATAACAACGATGGCGTCAGAATGTGATCTTTGTGTAAATAGCCACGTAGATGTTTATTTAAGTCACGGAAGAAAGCGGGAGGACTTGAAAGCGGCGGCCTTAGAATTCTTCCCACTGTATATCAGCGTTATCCAGCGTATATGCGCCAACTGCTGGTCGAAAATGTCAAAATTTCGTGCATTCAAACGGTATACACATGAACAAAAAAAATTCTGTCCATTACTTGTACAGTCTTTAAACGTAATATTATGCTGATCATGAAGTTATCCAGGTCATTTGCGTTGACGTAACAGGTCAAGATGTAGAAAGCTGACAGGCAACAGAAATGACTGGATATTCGAGCAGTCTTGCCAGCTCCTTTTGATAATTTCTGTGCCCCCCCCCCCTCTAGCTGAAATAATTCAAGTTCAGAATAAAGCCGAGAGTCTGCCAAAGCAAAAATCATCAAAAGACTTTATGGCGGCAATTCATATTAACTACCTCCCCTCACCCAACCTCCCCAAGCACCATTGCTATAAATCAATAACAGTTGATTGAATTTAATTTTAATATGGCGCCAGTCGGTTGATAATATGCAGGGGGGGGGGGGGGGGTCCACCAATATAGTGATTTTAGATTAAAGACTTTAAAATGTATAGATCTTGTATGTTATATTGCAGCTAGACGTTGAACCACAATTTGTGTTTACATTTACAATACGGCATGTCATTTGAGTGTCATTTGACGTTGTTGCACTAAATACTGATAACTTGTATATTTCTGACAGGAGTATTCTTTGGATTTTACATATATTAAGTACGCTTTATTTGACCCTTGTCAACTGATCATTGGTTATTATATACGTCATGAACCCCTGGGCTAGTACATTCGAATATCATGCAGTTTACAAATAACAGAAATCCAACAATTACTTTGTGGTGTTCCTTGGCTTGTATGCAAAGAGCTCATTGAACGCTGTAAACTAACATGATACCCATGTTTTATTGATTATAGAGGGCCAATCTTATGATACAACAGCCTTGGTATAACATATATACTTGATTCTTTGTCTTGTCCATGCAGATGTGGAAGAAAAACTGGAAAATGTTAAAAAGGGAGCAGTTAGTCCACTTAAGGGAACTCCAAAACGTAGACGGATGTCAATAGCTGAAAACCTTATCTGCAGCACAGAAAAGTTAAAGTCTGCCACGAAGACGACACCAAAGAGAATACCGGTTAAAAAAAATTGGTGTCCAGTATAGAAAAGCTGAAATTAGGTACGTATGTTTAAGCGATTTAGGTGTATTAATTTGGACCTTTAATTTACTGATAATCATAATGTAAGGTGTCAGTGATTTTCTCAGGCCTTTTAAGCAAAATTTTTACCCATCACCCTTATTCTACATTTTGTCATATTTTGGGCCTTATCTGAATCTTATCTGGTCCCCTGTCTTTTTTACTGCGGAAAAGAATGTCAGGTAAACTTCAAACATGGGGGGCGGCCTGTGGATTATCAAATGTGGGCAAATTTTACAAAATAAAAGATTATGTTCGGGTATTGGTTTAAATAAATCAAGAATACACCATATTTTGAATGTTTCATCAAATTTGATAGAGAAATCACGATTTGTGTAATGACCATAAATTCGGATGTTCACGTTTACGTTGCGGTTTCGGATATTTTCTTAATGCTGACTTTTGTTTGTTATTATGGGGGCATATTCCACTTCAGCCCCCCTCAGGATCTGCCCTGGATATAATGTTTATTCACTGTGAGTATGTCCAAAATCTAGCCACAATGAGTTGGATGGAATACAATGATACCCCTGCCTATGAGCAGATAATACTCCATGATAATGTTGTTATCCAAAATAATAAAGAACATGGAGGGGGACTAGAAACCATGGGCATGTTTTGGGAAAAAAAATATTATCAAGTACTTTGAAATCATTAATTAATATTTGTTGTGGTATAATGAGCCGCATTAAGCTAGATTGAGCTTAAGCCTTTGAGACCAGCTATTTTAAATGGTTTGTTCAGGTAGCATGCCAATATCAAATAAGTAGAGTATGTGTCGACTGTCAGGTCTACTTATTTTATTTTTATATTGAAATATATTTATAATAGACATCCTCCTTTAAGTCCTTACAATTAACACTATGTTTCCATGATAGGATGCACTTTTTCATTCATAAGACACCATTCTTTCATTAGTTTTTTTTGCTCATCACCTTAAATTTATTTTACACAAATTTTCATTAAATCTCTAAAATCTTGATTTTCGTCTTAAATTTTTCATCTTAAATTAAAGAAGCTTCTATCTTACTTCTCATTTGAGCTGTTCATTTCTAATTAAATATCTGACGAACACCCAATGCACAGCTATGCATTTCTCTTTTAAACATCTGATGAACACCCAATGCACAGCTGTGCATTTCTATTTTAAACATCTGACGAACACCAAATGCACCGCTGTGTATTTCTATTTTAAACATCTGATGAACACCAAATGCACAGCTGTGCATTTCTTTTTGAAACATCTGATGAACACCCAATGCAGAGCTGTGCATTTCTATTTTAAACATCTGACGAACACCCAAAGCACTTCTATATTAAACATCTGATGAACACCCGATGCACAGCTGTGCATTTGTATTTTACACATCTGATGAACACCCAATGTACAGCAATGCATTTCTATTTTAAACATCTGATGAACACCCGATGCACAGCTGTGCATTTCTATTTTAAACATCTGATGAACACCCAAATGCACAGCTGTGCATTTGTGTTTTAAACATCTGACGAACACCCAATGCACAGCTGTGCATTTCTATTTAAACATCTGACGAAAACCCAATGCAGAGTTGTGCATTTCTATTGTAATTATCTGATGAACACCCAATACATAGCTATGCATTTCTTTTCTAAACATCTGATGAACAGCCTATTCACAGCTGTGCATTTCTATTTTGAACATCTGATGAACACCCAATGCACAGCTGTGCATTTCTATTTTAAAGATCCGACGAACACCCAATATACAGCTGTGCATTTCTGTTTTAAACATTTGACGAACACCCAATTCGCATTTATGCATTTCTATTTTAAACATCTGACGAACACCCAATGCACAGCTGTGCATTTCTATTTTTAACATCTGACGAACACCCAATACACAATTGTGCATTTCTATTTTAAACATCTGACGAACACCCGATGCACAGCTGTTCATTTCTATTTTACACTTACTGCACAGCTGTGCATTTTTATTTTAAAAATCTGACGAACACCCAATGCACAGCTATGCATTTCTATATTGAACATCTGACGAACACCCAATGCACAGATGTGCATTTCTATTTTAAACATCTGACGAACACTCAATGCAGAGCTGTGCATGTCTATTTTAAACATCTGACGAACACCCAATGCACAGCTGTGCATTTCTATTTTATACCCAATGCACAGCTTTGCATTTCTATTTTAAACATCTGGTGAACACCAAATGCACAGCTGTGCATTTCTATTTTAAACATCTGACGAACACCCAATGCAAAGCTGTGCATTTCTATTTTAAACATCTGATGAACACCCAATGCACATCTATGCATTTCTATTTAAACATCTGACGAACACCCAATGCAAAGCTTCGCATTTCTATTTTAATCATCCGACGAACACCTAATGCACAGCTGTGCATTTCTATTTTAAACATCTGACGAACACCCAATGCACAGCAGTGCATTTCTATTTTAAACATCTAAGGAACACCCAATGCACAGCTGTGCATTTCTATTTCACACCCAATGCAAAGCTATGCATTTGTATTTTAAACATTTGATGATCACCAAATGCACAGCAGTCATTTCGATTTTAAACATCTGACGAGCACCCAATGCACAGCTTTGTATTTATATTTTTTTAAACATCTGATGAACACCCAATGCACAGCTGTACATTTCTATTTTAAATATCTGACGAACACCCAATTCACAGCTGTGCATTTCTATTTTAAACATCTGACGAACACCAAATGCACAGCTATGCATTTCTATTTTAAACATCTGACGAACATCCAATACACAGCAGTGCATTTCTATTTTAAACATCTGACGAACACCAAATGCACAGCTGTGCATTTCTATTTTTTAAGCATCTGACGAACACTAATGCACAGCTGTGCATTTCTATTTTATAAATTCGACGAACAACCAATATACAGCTGTGCATTTCTTTTTTAAACATTTGACGAACACCCAATTCACATTTATGTATTTCTATTTTAAACATCTGACGAACACCCAATGCACAGCTGTGCATTTCTTTTTTTTAAACATCCGACAAACACCCAATACACAGCTGTAAATTTCTATTTTAAACATCTGACGAACACCCAATGCACAGCTGTGCATTTCTAATCTAAACATCTGACGAACACCCAATGCACAGCTGTGCATTTCTATTTTACACCTAATGCACAGCTGTGCATTTCTATTTTTTTAAGCATCTGACGAACACCCAATGCACAGTTGTGCATTTCTATTTTAAACATTCGACGAACACCCAATATACAGCAGTGCATTTCTTTTTTAAACATCCGACGAACACCCAATTCACAGCTGTGCATTTCTATTTTAAACATCTGACGAACACCCAATGCACAGCTGTGCATTTCTATTCTAAACATCTGACGAACACCCAATGAACAGCTGTGCATTTCTATTTAACACCAAATGCACAGCTGTGCATTTCTATTTAAAAAATCTGATGATCACCCAATGCAAAGCTGTGCATTTCTATTTTAAACATCTGACGATCACCAAATGCACAGCAGTGCATTTCGATTTTAAACATCTGACGAGCACCCAATGCACAGCTGTGCATTTCTATTTTTTGTAAACATTTGACGAACACCCAATGCACAGCTGTGCATATCTATTTTAAACATCTGTCGAACACCAAATGCACAGCTATGCATTTCTATTGTAAACATCTGACGAACATCCAATGCACAGCAGTGCATTTCTATTTTAAACATCTGACGAACACCCAATGCACAGCTGTGCATTTCTATTTTAAACATCTGACGAACACCCAATGCACAGCTGTGCATTTCTATTTTAAATATCTGATGAACACCCAATGCACAGCTATGCATTTCTATTTTAAACAACTCATGAACACCCAATGCACAGCTATTTCTATTGTAAACATCTGATGATCATCAAATGCACATTTGTGCATTTCTATTTTAAACATCTGACGAACACCCAGTGCACAACTGTGCATTTGTATCATCTTAAACATCTGACAAACCCCTAATGCACAGCTTTGCATTTCTATTTTAAACATATGATGAACACCCAAATGCACAGCTGTGCATTTCTATTTTAAACAACTTATGAACACCCAATGCACAGCTATGCATTTCTATTTTAAACATCTGATGATCATCAAATGCACATTTGTGCATTTCTATTTTTAACATCTGACGAACACCCACTGCACAGCTGTGCATTTCTATTTTAAACATATGATGAACACCCAATGCACAGCTATGCATTTCTGTTTTAAACATCTGACGAACACCCAGTGCACAGCTGTGCATTTCTATTTTAAACATCTGACGAACACCCAATGCACAGCTGTGCATTTGTATCATCTTAAACATCTGACAAACCCCTAATGCACAGCTTTGCATTTCTTTTTTAAACATCTGATAAACACCCAAATGCACAGCTGTGCATTTGTGTTTTAAACATCTTACGAACACCCAATATACAGCTGTGCATTTCTATTTAAACATCTGACGAAAACCCAAGGCACAGTTGTTTATTTCTATTGTAAATATCTGATGAACACACAATGCATAGCTATGCATTTCTTTTCTAAACATCTGATGAACACCCTATTCACAGCTGTGCATTTCTATTTTAAACATCTGACGAACACCCAATCCACAGCTGTGCATTTCTATTTTAAACATCCGACGAACACCCAATATACAGCTGTGCATTTCTATTTTAAACATTTGACGAACACCCAATTCACATTTATGCATTTCTATTTTAAACATCTGACGAACAGCCAATGCATAGCTGTGCATTTCTATTTTTAACATCTGACGAACACCCAATAAACAGCTGTGCATTTCTATTTTAAACATCTGACGAACACCCGATGCACAGCTGTTCATTTCTATTTTTCACCCACTGCACAGCTGTGCATTTTTATTTTAAAAATCTGACGAACACCCAATGCACAGCTATGCATTTCTATATTGAACATCTGACAAACACCCAATGCACAGCTGTGCATTTCTATTTTAAACATCTGACGAACACTCAATGCACAGCTGTGCATGTCTATTTTAAACATCTGACGAACACCAAATGCACAGCTTTGCATTTCTATATTAAACATCTTACGAACACCCAATGCACAGCAGTGCATTTCTATTTTAAACATCTGATGAACAGCTAACATCTTACAGCCAACTGCACGTACCTATAAATTAGCCATCTGTGAATATTTCGAAAGCTTTATTTAGCATACTTAAATGTGACAATTATTGTTTATGTACAAATTAACACATCTGCGTAAGTCTAATGTGTTTATCATTACATTTATTGTTCGAAGTTGACTAGGAAATGTACAAAGGGCGACAACTAATCTATGATAGATTCACAGGTACTTGAAATTATTTTTTGGGTTGTTATATATAAGCCCCAAATTTTTGTTCAAGTACCTGTAGATAGAGTTAGGTACGTTATAAACTAATAATTAAGTTTAAAGTGTTATTTATTGATCTTATTTACAAAACAAGGGAACTTATCGTTAAATTATAAACATGAATCCAATTATTAAAAAATTGATTATCTAAATGCACGTTTTCAAATAACCCAATAACTATCGGCATTTTTAATTAATGCTATATTAAGTCACTGATAAATTTCCTCAATACATTCTTAATAACACTTTCTAATTCAAATTCATAACAAGAGTTTTTTTAGTATATCAAGTTAATAAAGTATATGGTCTAAACGATAAGTATTAAAATCTAATAATTTATGTTTAAATACAATTTAAAAGATAATTTGTGACATTTGTAACTTAAATACCCTCCTTTCTTCACAACAACGCAACAAGGGTCCCAGATTCTCACCGCAGCGTACCCATTTTTATTGATAAAGAATGTGCCACTTTTCATGTATTTTCCGAACTCAAAACCGATTCGACCACCTGTTATGTTGTATAACGCATTTAAAGGTAGGGATTTTTTTTTGTTTTAGGATTGGGGTTAATCGTTTATAGTTGTGTGACCGATTTGTAAACTGACAAAAATATTTTGACCACAATCTTTGCGGCAATCTGGGCATCTCGACGCTTTAAAAATATTTTTGTTTCTTAATTCAGTAAATATAAACTGTTAGCATTATGCATACTGTATTTAAACTTTTCCTCAATCTGTTTGGATAATAAATTGCACCACTGCTTGGTTCATGCACAATATCATCCACATAATTGTTTTCATTGACACACACAAAAAATCAAACTAAAATAAACCAAGAACCAATACACATGGCAGGTAACTTGTTTTTTTTACTTCATTGTTGACAAGATATATCTGATCCATAGATTTCTTCAATCAATCTGTGGATATGCACATCTTATAAAAAATGCAATCACAAACTTTGAACTCAATCCGATAAACGTGATTATAAGCTAGCATCTTTACAAAAATTAAATAAATCACTACCTAATAAACAATTCAAATAATCTTGGACATTTTCGCTTTTCATTTCTAAGATTGTTTGATATTACTGTTCTTCTATCTCAAAAAAGCATTGACCCACTTCCATTCTCTTGTAACATTACAAGATTATGACAAAAGTGAGTCATCTAATTATTTCACTGCACACAATGAATAAAAAACAACTCAAAACTGAAAATAGGTACTGATACTACAATAATTACATTCAAAATGTGCATAAATTAAAAACAAATTATTAATCAAATCTATTGAGTTACCATCCACATTGACAAATATGTATCTTGCTTCTATAAGCCTGAGGTTATTAGATAATAAATGCTAATGGTGTACTGGAGTACACAACAAATGACACCATGTTATAAAATAATAATCTATGACCATGGTGTATACAAATGGTGCATATTAAAGTTGTGTTAGGTAAATGATGGTAATAAGTAGTTGATAACAAATGGTAATTATGTACATAGTATGTATATTATATGATAATTCTTTCATGGTGTATATGACACATGGTAATGTTGTACAAGTCACTCGACAATATGTTATGCATGCATGTTTCTGAATTGATTTCCCCAAGCATTTATTTTTTAACATAAAACTGGTAAATGTTTCAGATACTTCTTTTTAGTATATATTATTGGAATTTATACCCAGTAAATGGTAATGATGTACAAGTCACTTAATAATGTGTTATGCATGTGTGTATTGATTGTGTATTTTCTTGCACTTATAGTTAAACATAATATAGGTGTTAACTTACTTAACAAATATTAAGGTGTATATGATAAATGGATATGTTTTATAAGTCAATTGACAATATGTTATGTGTTATGCATGTGTGTATTGATTGTGTATTTTCTTGCACTTATATATAAACATAATATAGGTGTTAACTTACTTAACAAATATTTAAGGTGTATATTTAAATGGATATGTTTCATAAGTCAATTGACAATATGTTATGCATGTGTGTATTGACTGTTTTCTATCAATCATATATGAACTTGAACAGTTCCTGGGTGACTGAGTTATCTCACTTTGTACAGCAACTTAATTATTTGGTACCTATGTACTCTCTTGCACTTATACAGTTTAACCCCACATACTGGATGACCAATTTTATATTTGTACATCAACATAATTAATTGTTACTTGTGAAATCTCAACACTTACATATTTGAACACCAGTTATTGGTTGATTTATCTTTTGTTGTACAGCAACTTAACCTTTTGTGTACTCACAACCACTCATATATTTTGAAGCTCAGCTGCCAGATAGCTTATCTTGCTTGTTAGGATATTTGTTTAGACCTATATTGTTGTCAGATTGACTGATTGCAAGTAAATCCATATGCTAGGTCAATTATTCAAGCAGTTATCCAACATATCGAATAGCAAACATCTACTTTCTTCTATGACTTGTAAGATCTTACCAGACTCGCTTCTTGTAAATATATGTCCAAATGTTGCCTTCAACTGTGGTGTGCAATAAAGCCCACATCAACTGGTAATCAATCCACGAATAAATAAATCCACAATCTCGGAAAATGAATATTTACACTTTAGTGAATACACACATCCTTTTCTATTTTATTTTGTAAATGCAACTACACACATTTCATTAAAAATCACCCAATAAGATGCACTTTTCAATATCAATTTCACCTGAAGTAACTTGTAAACTCGTATTAAGAAAAAAAAAACAATTAACACGATCACTCACTCCTAACTTGTGCCTAAATAGTAATCTACAACCTTTCGCCACACACTTGGTGCACATGTATTCTTTCAGCTTGCGGAAATCGTGGACATTGTAAAAACACAGACTACCCCGTTAACACGCCGCAGTAGCATATACTTCAAGCTTTGTAAAAAGCTTGTCATTTTTCGGTTTGCCCAAGTACGAAGCGCATGTTGCGTATATCCTTGTACTATTATGTTACTACGCGATCATTCAATATAAGCTCCACTTTCTGTATCACTTATAAAGCCCAAAATATAAATTTATCAAATGAGGTTTTATCATCTCTTTATAACATCAACATGACCAAATTGTTTGTTTATTTTTGTTATTCTTCTCTTCTCATTAATCCTCCTTCCTTCTTTCACTTCTTGCGGGCCGGGCGCACGATAGCTTTTTCCTCATCCAATTATTTCTTGCACTCAGAATTACATGATGTACACTGACATAGGAGTGTACAGGATGAGGATAGGTTTGTTCCACTCACGTACAATGAAAAGTAAAGGACTTCAACAAATGAATATGTTCGAGTTAGTTTGCTGGCTGGCAATCCTTCTTCTTAGAGGAGGCGATGTCCATCCAAATCCTGGACCCGACAGCTCCCTTGATATGTCATCCTCTTCTTCGGGTACATCTTTCTCATCTTCAATAAATGATGCATTTGCCCATAATCTAAAAATTGTTCATTACAACGTTCAGAGCTTCCTCGCCAAGAAAGATATTCTGTATGCATATCTAAAAAATTTTGATATTATAGTGCTTACTGAAACTTGGCTCAGCTCAACAGTTGACACTGACGACCTACTTTTCGATTCTTATCATAAGCCGTTCAGACGGGATAGAAAAAACGATCCCCATGGAGGTATTCTAGTATACGTAAAATCCGATCTCTTTGCCATTGAGCGACTTGACCTACAAAATGATGATCTAGAATGTCTATGGGTCGAACTACGTATAAAGGGAAGGCGTCTTTTATCTGGCTCTTTCTACAGACCACCAAACTCTTCTCCTTATCTACTAGAATGCATAAACGATTCGATCTCACTAGCCGTTGACACCGGTATTGAGAATATTGTTATCACAGGTGATTTTAATCTTGACATGAATAAACCACAGTGCAGGATCAAAATGGACTCCCTTCTTTTACAGTATAATCTCACACAGATTATTAAAGAACCTACTCATTTTACTGAAACCTCAAATTCCATTCTTGATCTTTTTATAGTAACATCTTCCTTGAAAGTGCTAAAAAGCGGCGTTGGAGAACCCTTTCTTAACCAGCAACTTCGATTTCATTGCCCAGTCTACTGCGTCATAAACTTCAATAGAATAGCTGGATCTAATTTTAAACGTAAAATATGGCGATATAAAGATGGGGACTACACTAATCTAAGACAACTTGTGCAGAATTTCGATTGGAACATTTGTTGTGATAATAATATTGACATATATACTTCAAATTTCACACGTAAACTTATCAGTCTCTGCGAAGCTACAATCCCGAACAAAATATGTACAATAAGAACAGCCGATCCTCCATGGCTACATACTAATATTCGTAAGGAAATCCGACGCCGCAAACGAGCATACAAAAAAGCCAAGGCTACCAATTTAGACCGACACTGGCACGTCTTTCGCCAACAACGTAATATTGTGAATAATCTTGCCAGATCAGCGAAAAAAGTGCACTTTGAAAATCTCGCTAAACTTATACGTGAAAATCAACACTCATCATCCGACTTCTGGAAAATAATAAAAAAATTCACAAATAAAAACACCACACAAAACGAGTTGCCTCCCTTAATTCATAATGATACCATATATGAGTCACCCCTTGATAAAGCAAATATTCTTAATTCATTCTTCCAATCTCAATCTACTTTAACTTCACCAAGTACGCATATGCACAACCTACATTCCCAAGAGCCAGATTGCCCCGTCTTTGAAGATCTTTTTATTTCCCGTCAAGATGTCTTGGATTCCATTAAAGTTATGAAAACGGGAAAGGCATCAGGTCCAGACCAAATTAATAGTCAAGTTCTGAAGCAAATTGCATCTGAGATTTCAGGTCCACTACAAAATCTTTTCAATTTTTCTATTAGTAATGGTAGGGTCCCACGGAGCTGGAAAGAAGCAATTGTTTGTGCACTTCACAAAAAGTCTGATCCTCAGGATGTTGAAAATTACAGACCGATATCCCTTTTAAGTGTTTTAAGTAAATGTCTCGAGAGAATTCTCCACAAATATATTTTTAACCATTTAAGGGCTATTGAATATATAACCCCATCTCAATCAGGATTCATTCCAAAAGATTCCACTGTGAACCAATTAATCTCTGTGTATCACTCCTTTTGTAAAGCCCTTGACGAAGGTAAAGAGGTTCGAGCCGTTTTTTGCGACATTTCTAAGGCCTTCGACAGAGTATGGCATGAAGGACTTATCCACAAGCTCCGGCTTAGTGGTATCTCGGGCAATCTTCTATCTTGGTTAAAAGACAACCTACACGAGAGGACCCAGTGTGTTGTAATCTCTGGCTGCCGATCTGACCCATTACCCATAAACGCTGGTGTCCCTCAAGGGTCTATATTAGGGCCCCTCCTCTTTCTCATTTATATAAATGACATAGTACGAGATATACACTGTCCAATTCGCCTATTTGCAGACGACACCACGCTATATATCATCGTTGACAACCCTGTTGATGCGGCTAATCATCTTAACACTGATCTTGCAAAAATTCATTCCTGGGCTGATAAGTGGTTGGTAACCTTTAATCCATCCAAAACCGAATCCTTAGTTATATCTAGAAAAATCAACCGCCCAATCCATTCCCCTCTCTTTTTCAACGACTGCCAAATCACTGATGTTTCGTCTCACAAGCATCTAGGCTTAACTTTTTCTGATACATGTTCCTGGCATGACCATATTGAATCAGTCAAGAAGAAAGCATGGCAAAGACTCAATGTAATGCGAACGTTTAAGTTTACGCTCGATAGAAAGTCCCTTCTATCGATTTACATAACATTTATTAGACCAATTCTTGAATACGCTGATATAGTATGGCATAACATTAATACACAAGATGAAATAGAACTTGAAAAGATTCAACAGGAAGCAGCAAGGATAATCAGCGGGGGAACACGTTTGGCATCCTTGCAAAACCTATACAATGAAACTGCTCTCGAACCATTAAAACATAGGAGAACAAAACATAAACTTACCCAATTCTATAAAATGTATAATTCACTAGCGCCCCATACTTGTGCAAACTTATCCCCTCTAGTGTGGGAGAAAGATCTGCTTATCCACTTCGTAACTCTAACAACATTCGCAGTATCCAATACAAATCACAACTTTTTACACGATCTTTCCTACCATCAACTATAAACTTATGGAACAATTTACCGGAATCGGTGATAACGGCTCCTTCTCTCTCTCTGCATTCAAATCAAATCTTAGCAAAGATAAGAAAATTATTCCCCAGCATTTCTACGATGGGGAGCGGACATCTAATATTCTACATGCGCGTTTACGAATGCATTGTAGCAGTTTAAATGAACATTTGTACTCAAAAAACATTGTACAAAATCCATACTGTCAATGCGGTGCGATTGAAGACACATATCACTTTTTCTTCAATTGTTCCATTTATACAGAAAAAAGAGTTATCCTTTTTAACAATCTGTCTAGATTCTTACCCATTACTTTGCAACTTCTTCTTTTCGGAGTTAAAGACGGCTCATATGAAGTAAATTCATTAACATATAAACATGTTCAGTCTTTCATCCGAGATAGTCATAGATTCTAAACCATTTATATCTCAGGAACAAACCATATTCTGCTAACGATGCCCCTTTCCCGCAACTGCGTCCTTTCTTACCGCAACTTCTCTTATTCTGAAATCTACTCTTCCACTGCTATCCCTTTCCTTCTCCACTTATTAGCTCTTATGCTATCTACATTACTCTGTTATACTTTTTGTATTATAAGTTATAGTATTTTTACATTTCTAACCAGTATGCAATTATCTATCACTGTAATATATTGTTCGTAATTTTGACATGTCTTTAAATAGTTGTTATACGTTTGGTTGTTTACACCATTACAGCAGCGCTTCTAACTGACAGAAGAGAGACATAGTATAAGCCTCGAGCTTCCTTCTCAATTCTGTTTAATTGTATTTTACAGCCTTAATGTAAAGCAATACTGCAATTCTACCTGCCTAGCATATGCTCAAATATAATATGTATGTTTGTATTGTATTGCTTATATGTACTTTCAATGAACTAAATAAATAGTGTTTAAACCAAATATAAACCGTTTATTTAATGCCACGTTTGGACCGCATGAAAAATATACAGCTGTCAACTATTTATCAGCTTTTTAGAATCATCATTTTTTTAATTAAATTGACCAAATGACATGTCGCAACTTGAGACTTAGCGGATTAACTACACTGGATCATAAGTTAAATTGAAAATACAAACCTTATCCCGTTTATATATTCATATATTCTTATAAACTCTTATCACAATACATTTTACTTCTGTGAAATGCGTTCTTTGCAAAATTTCTATTTTAGCCTTAGAAACAGAACACAACTCTATCGCTGTTGATCTCGTAATTCAGTGTGAGTTAATGCCCTTGCACAAATCCTAGCCCTGTTCGGTGAATTTAGTGTGTAAGAATTGAAAACAATTTTCGTAGCATTGGATAAACTGGATAAAGAAACATACTTTCTATAATAGACAAAACGTTAAAGACAAGTATATTGTAGCACATGTATGTTGTATTTGTTCTCATTATGATCTATCAATAGGGCATATTTGTGAAAATTTAAAGACCTTATACCGAGTAATGAAACCGTAAAACAAATGTCCCAGGCGAAATGATCTCACATTGAAAAAAAAGAAACAACGATGATCATATATTTTATTTATTTAAAATATACATTATTTTCTTCAGCATCGATTACCATAATTATAATAATTATAATGATAGAATCAATTTAAATAATTTAAACAAAATATACACACACATATTACAAAACGACCAGGCAGTAACTTGTTATTCTCTATATATCAGGTAAACAGGAAGTTGTTAGGCCTATATGAGTCAATGTTTTGAGGTAGTTCAAATTAATCGGAATCAGCTATAAAGCTATCATTTTTCATAAAAAGATTCAGATTCAACAGGACAAACAATGTATAACCGATATTTTATATATTTTATACACACAATACAAGATTGCCAGTAAAAACATATTTTTCAAATATTTAGCGCATCACGTCATTATTCATTCATTCCCGCTAAAATGCAGCGTCGTAATGATTTTTCTCTATTTCTTATAACTTTAAAATGGGGGCATAGAGATATGATGTACAGAAAAACAGATTACTACCTGATCATTTGTTATATATCAGGCTCGCCACGAATAAAATAACGGCGACTCTCTCGTTTATTTTAAGCCTCGACTGATATATTACGTAACTATAAAATAGTAACCTGTTTTTCTCTATATGTTCAACTATAAGTGATTTGTATTTCACAATGTGTGATATAATTAAAATGTACATGTCGTAGTTAATAAACGACTGCTATGCTGTTAAATTTGTAATATATTAGTTCGTGCAGTTTGTCTTCAATGCTGCATATATATTCGTCGAAAACGTATAGCTTTACAATCAGTCATTTATTTAATCTGTCGACGTCTAGTGCAACATATAAACGACATATTATTAGTAAAACGTATAAAGTTGACGGATATATCGCATGTAATTTTAGCGCAATTCGTGCTGACTCGTTAGCCAGTTTGATCGACTATTTCTCAATTTAATTGTACGTTAAGCTCGTACAGTGAACGTACTTACTAACGCATTTTAATGAAATTTGTATGTATGTGAACAGGCAATCCTAATAAATTACTTATTATTCCGCTCTCTAAATTAAAAGCAATATACACGTACTGTAATTATTATGTATTCACTATACATGTCAAGACCATAACTTCTTTACTCTGATATAAGATGGCTGAAAGGTTTATTCAGATATAGGCTTTTATAGGTCGTGCACAGACTGTAAAGCGCAGCATATTGCAAAATTTGAATTTATAATTGATCTTCAACAGGTTAAAATAAGTAAGAATATTAACCTTACGTACGAATACGTTGTGTTAACATTGAATCATTAAGGAATTTTGACAGTTAGCTTATTGATTGAGAAGGAAGAGGAAAAGGCAATAAATGTATCCCCCCATTTGCATAGTCTACAAACAAATACAAGCACAATAATTTGCAGGAATATGTATAAATCAAGACATCAGGACACCAAAGCTCACAGAACCGGATTTGTATTTGAATAAAACGCGTTTAGTATTATCCATTACAACTTAATAAAACAAATATATATCTACTTATTATCACTGCATAATGATAGGGTTCATAACAAAATTACTGTCATTATATTGATTTCTTTGCGTTTCTGTGATTAATTTATATAACAAACTGTCATTGTTCTCGTGCTGCTTTTATAACAGGCCATGTCAATCTATAAAAAATGTAGCAAATCATGTCTTTGCGAAATCTCAACGATACAATTTAAAAATTAAACAAAACTTACCATGAAGTTGAAGTTAAATTGTAATTTTATGAGTTAAATAGCAGAAGGAGGGAGTTAACTGAGATAGTACATCCGCTACGCATGCGCATCAGTATTCAAAGAATTCTCAACATCTTTCTTGAACACAGGGTTTAACTAAATTGATGCAAATATTCCACATATTTACCGTGAAGTTAAAGCTGGGTGGGAAGGCGGCAGTTAACCCCCTTCTACTATTCAACTCATAAAATTAAAATTAAACTTCAACTTCACGGTTAGTCTAGTTTAATTTTTAAATTTTATTTCGTTAATTAGAACGAATACGGTAGTTAACTGAGACTTCAAAGCTCCAAGAAAGTTATGATAACATTACCTGTTACGAACCAAGAGCAGTCATTACAAAGCCATCTTTGGTCTGAATAGGCTTCTTGTAAAACTTAGCAAATGTCCATGCATTTAACCATCCTGCTGTTTGTAGAATTTCTTGAATTGGAACACACTTTTTATTTGCTTTGGATGTGGCCGCAGATCGAACACTGTGAGGTCCATAAACCTTGTCATCGATCCATGATCTTATCATCACATTTTTAATCCATCTGGCGACAGTGTCCCTTGTAACTGCCTGATGGGGTTTTACATAAACTAATCAGTAATTTTGAATTATTTTTGTCTCGAATATGTCTATTTCTTGCTAAATATTCTTTCAGAGCAAAATATATACACAAACGCCTATCTGGCGGAAAGGCTTTACAAGAATACACTCAGACTTTATCTTCTGAAAATTTCTAACTAGTAACTTATGTACAGTGTCAACACGTGCTACATTGGCAAGAGCCATTAACATTACAATTTTCAAAGTCAAGTCCTTTAATGATACGTCCTTAACTGGACCTAATGTAGGCAAATATGACAAAACAACATTTACATACCAAATACATCAATATCTTGATTTCGGTGGTCTTATATTGAAAACACCCTTCAGAAACCTGACCAGCAATGGTGAATCAAATTAGATTCCCAAGGAGGATAAACTGCTCCTAGCCACATTGATTGAACTGTAACTGTGTCCTTTTTCATATAAGTCTTTCAGATACTCGATGACATTGTTTAAAGTAGGAGAAATTTCACTGATTTGCCATTTCTTACAGACAGATAACCATGTTGATATGTATGATTTGTATTCGTTTCTGGTTGATTGACGCCATGAAGCAATGAGTATGCTGGTAGCTTTTGGTAAAAGTCCTCGGTTTCTTAATGAATTCCCGATACAAGACAGGCAACCATAGCCATCTTTCGCCACTGTGGATGTTCTAGACCTGTGAATGGCCTTGTTATCAGTGGTTTTTGCTTCCGGCAGAATGCGTGGTTGGTCCACAAGAATGCTCAATAGTCCTGGGAACCACATCTGTGTCGGCCACAGTGGCACAATTATGACTGCCCGTGCGTTGTCTCTTTGGATCTTTCCAATGCAGCGACTGATCAGACTAAAAGGGGGGAAATATATAACATTATGAAAATTTACCACAATCAAAAGAAAACGCATCAACATATTTCGCATTGGGGTCAGGCTTAAATGAACAATACTTGTCCAACTTGTGGTTCAACCTTGACGCAAACAAATCTATTGTAGGTTTACCCCACAATGTGCAAATGTTCTGACAAACATGATTACTCAATTCCAATACTAATTTGTCATTAAATTCCCGTGACGGCCTATCAGCTTCATTCAATTTCCCTAGTATATGTGCTAGGGACAACCATATTCTGTGGAGGATACACAAATTCAATATATCTTTTGCAACAATATCGCATGCAAAGGACTTGCATCCACCCAAATTAGTTAAGTAACACACTGCAGTTGGTGAATCGGACAGTATTTCAACATGCATATGTTGAATATTGTTTTGCAGCGTCTTGAGAGAAAAAGGATGGCCTTTAGTTCCAAAACATTAATATTAGAATTCACTTCCTCTCTTGACCATCGAACACAACCTGTTTGATCATTAAAACTATATCCTCAGCCTTGAGTGCTAGAATCAGTTTGAATAACAATGTCGGGGTTACCTTTATCTATCTTTCTGCATTCAGACATAATATGCGTGTCCCACCATTTGAGATCTAGATTCATGATAGAACGTATATGCATATTAGCGTCATTGTCGCCTTTACTTCTTTTTAGTGACTTAATTGTTTTTCTCTCAAGATTACGATAATGCAACTTCCCATGTTTAGTTACAGAAAAGAGTAATCCATTAAGCCAATTACTGTAGCAAACTCTCAAATTAATGTTGAACTCAGTTTTAACAATTTTGTACATTCTGCTTTTATAAACTATTTTTTGTCCACTGGCAAATACACAATGATTCTTTCTGAATCAATGACGTGACCCAAAAAGGTTATAATGTTTGTAGGTATCATTACAGATTTCTCATTGTTTATCAAAAACCTAGCTTTGTTATCTTAGCATTGCTGTTTTGATTGACCTGCAAGCATACTATCATCTATAAATCCAGAGGAAACAATGCTTGCATTACGTAGAGTGGCATACACTGGCTTCATTATTTTAGTAAACCACAGAGGTCCGTTTGAAATTCCATTTGGACAGCCACGGAATTGATAAGTGTTGTTTCTCCATTGAAACCTTTAATATAACTGATCTTCCTCAGCCATTAAAATTGAATAATATGCATTAGGTACGTCTATGGATGCCATGTACATATCTTTGGAAATCAAAGTTAGAGCGTTTTCAAAGTTGTCCATCGTAACATGGCGATAAGGAATAAATGCATTCAAATCTTTGAGATTGAGTATTAATCTATACGCATTGTTTTTCTTTAATCTGAGAAATATTGGAAACAAAAATTGTTTTTGATCAAAGTCCACAATCGTAATTACATCTTGATTCAGGATTTTGTATTTCTGCATCAATTGTCAAAGATTCCTGGTCATTAAATTTTCTATTTTGCAAATAAGGTTGACATGGTTTGAGATTGTCTACAAATTCAATAAGACAATTTTCTATTATATCAAATACTTTTTTTATCTGATGTTATATTTTGCCATGCTGAAACAAAACTGGCTAATCTACAAGCTTAATTTTTTTCACTTACCTCGTTAAAATAGTTTGACCCCTCCTCTCAGAGGCAGGTTTTATGCATCCTGCCCATACTTTGATGGCCCTTGTGAAGGGTAGGTGTAAGCAAAAGGACTCTATCCACCTCCTCTTTTTTGGCCGTAGCCTCTATTCCGGCCTCGTAATCCAGGTCTACCCCTGTACATATAACTGCATTGTCCGTAATGTCCAGACATTTTAAACCCAATCTTAGCCGATTCCTCGATTTATCTTGCTGTTTTGGATATGTTATCACCACAAATTTTCTTTTTATCCCATGTTTATACCGACATTGACGGTATAACACCTCATGGAATAAACAAGCCTGTCTCCCACCTTGTTGAATATACCTGTCGATTGCACGGGCTACGTTTTATTGTACCACTGTATGATTTTTCATTACAAATCTCTATAGTCGAAAAAACCTTAGCTTTAAATTATACGACCTTCAATCTTTAGATCTAGTCAAGGGACATAATTTTTCGCCATCCGTATAATGAATCAGCTGATTGATGGCGTCATAAATTACATAAAATGACATACTTATTGCGTCATTTTCCAAAAATATGTGATTTCTTATTTTGGTGTATACGAAACAAGTATTATGCGATGTCTTGGAATAAAACATTGAAGACGCGCATTTTTACGTGTAAATTTATCCTGGATGTAATTTTAAGAAAGTGCATATTCTATGGACTTCTTACCTCGGATGGAACCGGTGAGAAGAAGGATTTAGATCTACATGTAGATCTAGCTAATTCATGTCATTGATGTTCAGAATGTGCGTGCCTATTTGGATGTGAAATGTGTGTGTAGAACATATTAATGGGTGTGTATTTTGGTTGAGTAATCTATTCGAATTGTTTTGCTTTTGGATTTAAGGTGGCGTAAGGGTATTTTCTTTGATGAAAGAAAGTTTATTCAGTTAGAATAACCCGTTTTCAAAAGTGTTTCAAAATTAAATAGAATTATGACTGATTATCTTGTGTTTGGTCACAAACTGCATGATGTGAAGGCTAGATCTAGTCGCCATCAAAAACTGCAGCGTCCATGAAAATAAGGCGAGTATAGTTTTTTTGATAATTTATGTTTAGAACGACTATGTGTGTATATCTACATGTACATGTATGTTGACATCGACATCATTTTGCCAGGAGCATTCGCCGCCATATTGGATTTTGATAATTTTCTTTAAAAATAAAATGAATTATATTAAGATAAAATCTTCTTTTGGCGGTCGTTATGTGTAACAATTTGTATGCTGCGTAAAATTGAATCGAGGCAAATGGTGATATTTTTTCTCGTTTAACAGTTTTTGTGTGAATTCTTTTAAGACTATTTTGCGGACTAGATGAAATACGTTCTATATCACTTCGCATGGTTACATTCGTTATATTTTAAGCGCTTTTATGAATGAATTAAAATTATTGTTAAGGTTATTATATCTATTTATGTTAAATGTCACGTTGAAAAAAAATCAAATGGGATAAATAGAATACTAGGATTAGCGTTGAATACAGAGAAGTTTATGTTGCTAGGCTCGAACACCGAATATTCGAAGGCTCGCGCTCCCGGCGTTCTAAGCCTCGCAACATAAACTTCTCTGTATTCAACGCTTACCTAGTATTTTCTATGTAATTGGAAGGGAGTGTGTGAGAATATGAGAATACTCTCGTTTAAGTTCTGGGCGCAACATATCTTGCCTAATCATATTCAACTTGTAGTTTACATGCGCCATGAGAGTAAACGCATCATTGCAACTGTCCTAATTTTTTTCCCTTTCTGTTTCCGACTTATCTTGTTCTTTGTCCACTAACATGGTCATAGTTTTGGAATAAAATATGCCTGCCTTCACTATGGATGTTGCAATTTGTTGCATTTTCTTTACATTGCTCATAGTCTGTGGAGACATTACATCCAACTAGTTTATTCATTTCGGCAACCATAAACCCATCACAATTGCCTGGGCGTGGGCAATTCTTATCCTTTACTGTTTTTTCATACAGATCCTCGTGCATTCATTTTCTAAACATGTCAGTAACGTTATTCGCCATATATTCGTCTATATCGGTACAACAGACCTTAGTTGGCTTAAATATCTTGGCCAAACTGGCGAATTTACTGGATTTATCACAATTTTCTTGAGACTCTAAATTACGTTTACGCGAGGGCCCTGCCTCGTCAAAATCGTCCATTTCTTCGTTATCAAAATAATCCCCACTGTCGTAATTTCAATTGTCAATTGCCTCTATTCTGTTTATTAGTGCCGTCTGCGACTGTTGGATGTTTTTCAAACATTCCATGATGATGTTATTATTGAGATCATTATTTGTGTTAGGTGGTGTATCCGACACAGTCGACGTTTTCTTTCCCGGGGCTTTCGCCTTAGAAGCTGCTTTTTTCTCCGGTTCTCAGCGAGAACCGCTGTTAATATTATCTTCCGCCATATTTGGCACTTCAACAATGTTGGGTGTTCGCACCACGTGTAAACTAATTTGGACTTTTACGGCGCAACTGCGTTGACATCTTCCAATATGATCGTATATACTACTGATGCGCATGCCTAGCGGATGTACTATCTCAGTTTACTACCGTATTCGTTCTCATTAACGAAATAAAATCGTGATCGAGCAATAACAAAGACAAGCCATTCAACTATTTCCAATATATTACAAAAATTGCAGTTTTGTATACAGACTAATGTTGTGTGTCTCACCTTATGAATATTTGTTTTAAATGAGAGTTTTGAATGGCTTTTGAGTGCTGCGTTTCGTATTCACACGAACTGATTAGGTTTGAGTGTAAAATAGTTAATACTGCAATTTACGAGTGTGATTTAGCCCTTTAAAAATCAAGACCATGTAGAATTTACATTTCGGAAACATAAATCCTAAAATATTCAAACATTACTGCTCTTAAGCAAATGTATGAAGCATCACAGACCATAACATGACATTTTTATGTATACACACGAAACACGTATTAACACAAGTGTGGACAACGGTTATAGGTCTAGTGTATATAACAGGGTTGTTCATAGAGTTTCAAGTAAAGGCTGCGAACGTATTTGTAATGCAAAAATAAAAATACTATTTTACTAATTCATACTTTGATATAAAATATCAATAACTAAATCTTACCAGGTGTTGTCATAACGATTGCGGAATGAGCTTAAGACCATTTATTATATATGTTATGTATAGATTATAAAACAAGTTATAATGTTATTTTATAATTCACATTAATAAAATGTGTGGAACCTGTATTGAATACTTCTTGAACATGCCTCTTAAATATCAGATTTTGAAACATTATGTATTAACTAATATTCATTATCTGTCAGAACTTTGTCATACTTGCATACTGTACACTATTTTCTTCATAACATTTACAGGAAGTTTGGTGATCATTCTATGAAAAAGAGAGGAAAGCTCATAGCGGAGTTATATTTCCAGAAATTTAAGGGCGATAACTCATGCATGCCTGGTTGTATTCGGCTTGCTATTGAACTTGGCCCATTTGTATGCCTAGAAAGTTTCGGACAATAACGGAAAATGGTTAAGGAAGAGAGCAGCAATCGTCAAAGAGCCATATATTCAGCAGTAGAAAGGCCACAACTTAAAAGTGTGTGTTAAAATTTAGCTGGTTATTCTAGATGGCCTATACTTCATGCTAATACATTTTTTTTAAAAAGCGACAATCATATGAAAACTGGTTGAGTAAGAGAGCGCAAATCATCGCGAGGACCAATTTAAGACATTCAAATACATTAACTCCGGCGAGCCTGGTTGCTTGTGGCTGGTAATTCGATCGTGAACACATTTACACTAATAAACATATTTTTAATGACGATCCTTTGAAAACTGGTAAGAGTGTGGCCACCATTTTATTTGTATTAACCTTTTAATATAATGCGGTGACGATTAGAATAAAACTGATTGAGTAAGAAAGCGGGAATAATCAAAGAGTCGTATTTGAAGAAATTCAATGATCATGACCCCAAATTATTATTCATATTTTATTTGTGCTTATTTACATTTTTAGGACAATCATATACAACTGTTGGTATTAAATACATTTTGAAAAATGACCATTTTCATTATTAAGACAACTGTATTTCACAGTCATAGTGGACGCAGCCGTATGACGTATAACACAATGCAAGATAAGGATATATACTGCGACTCTATGTGTTATGAAAAACGATATATTTCAATTTGATATTACAAAAAGATATACCAATATAAATAGAGAGTTCATTTCGTTTATCCTTTACTTGATTAGCGACTGCTTGAGATATACGTTGAAGGAGTTTAAATTCAATCGGGCTTCGTCAACTTTGCAGGATTTATCAGAAAGCGTGAGTTTATCAATTTCCAGCTACTTGGTATTCAGAATAAGTATCAACATAATTAATGAGCGCAACAAATTTATGATTATTCATCTTTAAAAAACCAATTAACGTATACACTTTTTACCGAATGCATCAGCTTCCACGCATATGATTATACTCGCGCCTGCGGTAATTGCGTAAATAAAAAAATATGCAAATACAAACTGAACAAAAGATTGATGATTTAAATCATTTAAGATGTATTCGTCAAAAGGCAGACACCGAAATATGGATGTGTTTCAAGGCCGACCACATTAGCTCTCTATTAACTACAGAAAATAGCATAAATCATATTGCGTTATGGATGTCATAATATTAATATTCTCAAATGAAACAAGCATACTTGGTGTAAAATGTTATCATTGGTTTGCAAATTAAAGAAGGAAATGTAATTAAAATATATTACGACAATGAAATCACAAAACAACAGCCCCGACGGTTAAAATAAAATGAATTTGAAAATTTGGTTTACCGTAAAAGTTAAAAAGTGTTTATTAACACGTCTTAAAATTGTCATGTATTAAATCACGAATGTCTGTTACAGAAATTTATATATATATATATGTATATAGATATTATTCTATAATATATCTATATATATATATATATATATATATATATATATATCTATATATATATATATATATCTATGAATATATATATATATATATATATATATATATATATTCAGTGTCATATCAATAATACCATAGTATATTAACGTTAACAAATATGCAAACTTAACTAAATATCAAGGAAACAGGTGCTTATTATACGACAAACTGTTAGTACAAGTAATAAAAGCAAATATATATTTTTATGTAAGACAGGTACATCGTTATAGGTTATGCGAAAAAGTGACAATTAAGGAATTTTACGAAACATATATTAAAGACAGTTATATCACGGGTGTAGCTTCACTCAGTAGATACAAATGTACGTGATTACTGTAAACGTTGTTCAATTAAACATTCAAAATGTTTCTTTTGAAAAAAATTGCCGAAGCTTTTTACGTTGTAATTTAAAGTTTTCAAAACGGAAGGCTATTTTTTTAAATACATGTTCTTAATTGCTGATTCTGTCGTTCAAACACGTCGCGTATGATGCAATTTTAAGCATATTAACGTATATATTCTTTAAAACAGACTGACCAAATGAACAGTTTAATCAACAAAGTCTTAAACTCTTGTAAAAAATTATATTGTATTTTGATTGATTATGCTAAATGTTATGACAGTATAAAACGTTCATTACTACGGTAAAAATTAATTACAGCACACATAAGCTCTAAAATGGTTTCCGCACTCAATATGTATTCGTCAGTGAAATCAGCCGTGAGGCTACACAATCAAATATCCGAATAAATCAATTCATACTCTGGTGTTAAACAAGGAGACCCGTGCTTAAGCATCCTATTCTATTTTCGTTAATGACGTTAATGAAAATATTAATTCCAACGATATAAAATTCGTTTTATTGTCTTATATCGATGATCAAGTCCTATTTGTAACTTCGCCCGCATCAGCCCCACTAATGTTAAATAGCATTGAAAACTTGTGTAATAGATTTAAATTGAAAATCAATATTAGCAAAACAAAAGTTACGGAAAATTACGGAAAAATTAACCAATGTGCAGGAACAAAAACTGTCACGTGACCACAAATGCGAACGACCACGGCTTTTTTTATGGACAAAATGTCAATCGAAGGTATGTTTTCTTATATTTTCTCCATTTTATCGGAATACATGTTACAACGCCTTGGTGCACCGTACACAGCGTGAATTCTACTTCATTGATGTATTGCTCATATTTTTAGGCATACTACTTTTTGAGAACTCTCAAAGACAAATATCGAATTCGATGATGTAGACGACCACACATCTTGTTTCTGTGTGCGTTTCTCTTTTAAAAGACAATGTTGTCAATGTTAAACTATACGAAACAGACCAACAGAACAGCTTTGAAATCTAAATGGTTTTAAAAAGGTTATTAACAGTGTCTATAGTATATTTATAAGGGGAAAATAAACTTTTGCGAACGACCACACTTGAAATATAAATGTATGCGAACGACCACACTTAATTATTAAACACGCGTTTTGTTTAGTACCTTTGTACACTTTCGTATAATTTAGTATATAGTCATAGAATATCCATGCATATAACAATATATTTTTTATTATAGACCATTTATATGCCGTACGGGACGATCGCATAAATATCATCTGCTGGAAAAGTCCAAGGATTTGCCAGCAGAGTGTGACCAGAACTGTGCGGCATTCGTATCTAGATTCTAGATTCAGAGCAGTCGTTACTGATATTACGATCAAGTAAGTTAGTTGGCCTAACTGTAGGCTATGAAAACAAACTTCGTTTTGTTTATCCCGCTAGTACATGTATGCTCAACTCCGATCGTTATGGCAAAACAAACACCAAACGGAAACCACGTTGATTGTTTAACTTCGAAAAAGGTTAGAAATGTTTTAACTTTGAAAATTTTGAAGTTACAAATACTTAAATACCAACTATATATAATTGTTTCAATATATTTTATCATACTATTTGCGCTAACTGATGTTTACAATAATAAAGCTCAATATGGTATGTAATCTTACAGGGACCATTTCTTTGGTCATGAAAAGAGAGTAAGAAGAAAGGCGGGACCGTTGATACGGACAGAAACTCTCTACAAAAAGGCGCCCTGAGTGTAAGGTGGGCGAAAGCTAGAAGAAATGAATCCAAAATGCTGAGTACTTATTAAATAAGCTAAACAGACGTTATCTAACTTTCATTGTGTTTTGTGTACTATATTGGAACAGCAAAACGGTGAATTCGAATGTAAATTATATAGATTATATACCAGCTAATGACATACATGTATTTATTTAAAGGTTAATACTTTTACGAATATATACCAACTTAATGCGCATTTTTTCTACATATTGTGTACGTATATCATGCGTCAGTGGCGTTTGTGGATACGCAACTTATTGTTTAACTTGTTATAAGTGTTAATATATGCATATTAAATTTCATAAATGAGGTTGAAGTGTTATGAAATATGCAGTTATTTGCAATGGTGTTGAATGGTGAAACGAGTGAAAATTGACATGTGTATCCTTTCAATCACAAAACTGTAAATTTATTTTATTTACCACAAACATTTTTCAGATGAACTATTTATTATAAAAATAATCAAAGACAAAGATCACAGTTCGGATATTTTCAAACATAAAACTGTCACTTTAAAATGTATATGTATGTTTTCCTGAACACATTATCACAGAACATAAAAAATAGCACTGAGTGTAAATAGTCATAAATCATCATATTAATGACTACGCCATATGGAACATCAATTATGCATTAATATAATACAAAAGCAAAAGCAAACCATCAATCAAATTGTGTTGAATCTTTTGGCTAGAAATGTTTATATCTGTAGTATTCAGGTTTTTGTATCATGTGACTCATATTAACTTCAAATGAGCATAACAAATTGTATAAACTATTTTAAATGAATCTACAACATCGTTATCGTTAACGCATTAACAAGATTAACAAACGAAACATGAACTAAAGAACAAGGTTTTTATAAATGATTTATCACAAGCACCAATTTATAACAAATACTATGGCACTAGAAAAAAAAAACAAGTCCGAAATGAAGATGAAAAATACCCCCGAAATGGCTCCTTTCAAGCAGGCGTTGATGCCAAAATTGTGTTTCCGTCTACACATTGATCACACACAATGATTAGGTGTTAGACGTAGATATTCGAATTAGTCGCCGAGTTTCATGGAACAATACTCTGTATAAATGGACATATCAACGGTTACCCCCTCTATAAATATATATATATATATAATACAATGATTGTTAGGTATATACCACAAAAAGCAATACTATGTTGATGGAATAGTTTAGAAATATAACAGCTGAAATATTGTTTAACCAACACGTCTTCTGTCTGATTAAAACTCGCGCTTATGGAATCCAATTGCATCACATCAAAGTATACAATAAGCATATTTACAAGTCCGGTATCTACAGTGCGCTTGGAGGTAAGGCCATGCACATTATATTACTATAAACTACTACAATTTTGCCGCAGTCGCTAAAATACCCCATGGACAACTTTGTATAATGATTGAAATATGTATGCTACTAAGTGACTATCAACAAGAGATCAACATTTTGAGCAATAATTCTAATATTTTTTAAAACTGTATAAGCTGCCAAGTCACTATTAAATAGTGTTACATCCACATAAATAACGTCTTGCACTTCTACAATTTGTCTGCCCATTTTCCCGCCGCATGTGCTTCTGCATGTCAGAATTTGTAGGAAATGGCTTACTGCACTTGATACTCACGAGTGCCTTGTCTTCGCACTGTATATGACATCTAAAAATATAATTATCATAA
>NC_068368.1:72191023-72292791 GCF_020536995.1 Dreissena polymorpha | reverse complement strand
AGAGAGAGGCAGAGAGAGAGACAGAGAGAGCGAAAAAAAAGAGATAGAGACATAGAGAGTGACAGAGATACAGAGAGGGACAGAGATGGAGAAAAGCTTGAATATGTTTATTGTTATGGAGCTTTCTGCTCACATAAGTCGGTTTCAGTTCTCGATCCGGAGAAATGAGTATACCATGAGCGCAATGCATGCACCGGATCACACACATTGAAGAATCAAAAGACAAATTGTGTTCATCCTTGAACTCGTCTTCTGAGGTCTGACGTCATATTGCCAAATCTTAAAGGTTGAGTAACAAGTCACTTATTGTCGTCGATGGTTAGCTTCTATAATGTCGGTATTTCGTTTAGGTTACCACGCAGTTACTTATACTTTCCCAGCTAGTAAATCAGGGCATGTTTTAACTGGGTTTAAATCGATTGTTTTAACAAATTTAAACAAACACTTACCAACCAGTTAGCTAAATGGAACCTACTTTCCATCCCCGGTGTGTGGTTAAACGACGGTTAAACTGTTTAAATATCGTATGCTGCATGCTACCTTTATTGTCGAATCTTCATGAAATTTAGTCAGAATATCTGCTTCATGTATTTCTCGACCGAGTTTGAAACTTAGTTATTTTAAGTTGTCTAACTTAATCGAAAGGTTTCCTAGAAGAACATGACTATTAACGCTGCAAACACACGTACTTGCGCAATCTCCATGACTCAGTTCATAAATTAATTCTTATTATGTCGCGACTAAATTAAAAAAAATCTCTTTTTCTATGAAACATCATACAGATTAATCAAACATTTGTTCGTATGTTTTTCTAGCGCACTTCGAGAAAGATATTCTTCTGTTGAATATATGACCGAAATGTGTGGGGACGCTTTTTATATTGCTATAGCACGACCTTGTGAATATTCTGAATGTTACATAGTTTACTTTTTCATTTTGAAACATGACCAGAACATTGAATTAACTAACGTCATAGTTGTTAATTAAAAAATGATCCGTTGAAAAACATTGTTTTATTAAAAGTGCCCAAAAGTTCATTTTGATCCTGCAAGCGACGCGTCGTCTTAATAATGATGATAATATGCACAATATACAAGTATTCTCAAAACCCTTCATAACGATGAATATATAGAAATAAAAAGAAAGTCTACTTTCATTATGTTTACATAATGCCTGTGCACATATTCCAAAATTTACAATTCGACTTTAACACTCAAGCGACACGAATCATTTGCGCAATATGTTGTTTTTAAATTATAATCGTATTGTCAGTTTTGGTTATGGATTTTGTTCCTAAATAAATTATATACATATTATAGACAGCGACATGTTTATTGGAATCGACACGTCGTCTTTAACAATATTTGTGCTTTGACATGAACGAACGCTTGCATTTAAACATCATGTACTTAATATGTAAAATTATCCAAAAACACACAGTGTCATTTCATTATAAGCTTGTGGAATGGCTGTTGAACAATCACACTTACATAAATACACACACACATACACAAACTCGCACAGACAATATCAATTCGTTATGCCTTTGCTTGATATCCATACGGACATAGTAAGGCGAGGCAAAGTAAATATATTACGATAAATCTAAGTCCGTGACCAAGACTTACCAAAAGACACTATAACAACATCTTGTGGTTCATACACATCTGTACCACCACATACATTGACCGTCAAGCCGTTTGAGTCCACTTTAAGAACTGTACCGATTTTTCCGTATGTCTGCAAAGCAATTTAAGAACTCTAACTAGTTGTAACATATATTTAAACACAAATGTTTTGATGTGCAAAACAGTGTTAAGGGTACGTCTTCAGCTGTCTTGTCATATTTAAGTTTTTCATTAATGCCTGTATGAGTGAAATAAAAACGGAATAATGTTTTTATTTAGCAATACTGGGATTAAACTAATGGTCAACCAATGTCAATTCCGGCAATTATTATATTTTTATGTACGATAATAAAGGCGATCCATGGGTCGCTAAATTTAAAAACACTCCAAATTATTCAATCGGTTTCTCATTTCAACACATCATCATTTTATCAATGTAAATCACAATAAATCATAAATCAACGTATATAAACGGAATATGACTGCATCTTTAGGTTGATATTTCTCCGCTGCGTTCATAGTTTGTTTATATTTTCAATTCTTGAAAAACACGTTTGAAAACTGTAAATATGTCAACAAGTGAAACCAAAGTAAATTAAATATAATAAATAATATACAGATATACAACGAACTAGCTTCAGTTTTCTCATCCAAGACAAGTGATTTAATTGAACGTCAAAATTGGATATTCTTACCCGGTCGAATTGAATCCGCGTCTCATTGTCTTGCATGTCAGTATGCGTTCGGCTGTGATTGTAGATTTGCACCAGATCACCAACATTGAAAGACGGGTCAATTGCACTAACAGCAAGTGTTGTATTGTTTGTTTCATGAAGATAATAAGCACTACTTGCAATCACATACTTCCGTGTATCGAGTTTGATTGTCGTCCTAAAAACAAATATATTAAGCTATTTATATGGGCACAGATCAGATGACATTATTCTCGCTAATGATAGAAATCTCATACAAAAGTCTTGGTAGCTAGCACACATGTTTTCTTAAAGATACAAATGAAACTCTAGATAAATTATTCGAAGACACATTCTTTTTAATATCAACATGTTCTTGTATTAACGAAGGTAACCTTTTTTACATATAATACGAAACACACTCACACACATCTACATGAAACATAACAATGGTTTAAACTGGCCAGAAATAATCACACAAACGCACGTGTGAATACAAATTAATTTATAGCAGTTATACACAACACAGAAACATATACATTCGAGTCACTTTCAGAGTAACATACACATGGTTGAATTTGTCCTAAAAAAACTGAATAACAACTCAGAGACACGAACCAGGAAATTCAGCAAAAATTAGTATATGCACAATATATTACTTATCTCGGACAATACATCAGAGCTAAGTATCATGAAATACACACTTAAGGGCATCGCTATGCATCCCAAGAAACCGTAATGCAGTTTATCGTTAACATGCAATAGACAAATAACGTGACGAATGGAGTTACAGCTCAAATAGCGTGATATATGTAAGCAAAAGTGCGCTTAGCACCGCCAAAACCAACGAATTTAAAATAACTTAACACCTTTTCTTATTTGTCGTTTTCATTTTTCTTAAGACACACAATAGAAAAAAAAACATAGGGTTTTCGGATAATATGTGATACCTATTAATTTGAAAATATAGTTCAAGACCCGTTCTAAGAATTTATGTCAGTGTGGAAAAATATGTTTCTGGTGTACACTCGCATGTACACATAACAAAAACATGGATTTTTCAAAATGTATGTTAACACATGCCACAAGATCTTTCTATAAGCAGCAGTTGATAGTGTTTATCATTCTCATCTCACATTGATGTCCGTGTTCGATCAAGTTCTATTAAGAGTTGGTGTAATTAGTTCTATGTTAAGCTAAATGCGGTGGGGAAATTAATTAAATAAAACGACGTCACAGTAGGTAGATGTATTTGACGAAACAAAACAAAGACATATAGATCACTCGGGGCATATTTATAACTCACAATTATTTTGAAATTATCTAAACAATTACACACAATTTCCGAGCTCAAGCTATGTTTACACGTAACATATTGTTTAGTACAAATAACGGTACCTCTTTCCGATGTTATCCTTAACAAATATGTCTCCGTTGTAGTCAATGCCGACTCTAATTGGTTTCTGATCCTGAAATGAACATAGTTTGATGTTGCTATCAAATAAAGTTCACATGTCTCGTACATTTTATGATGCAAGATATTTCAATCATAATAAAACAACGTAGAAAAAGTCCTTGCCGCATGATTAAGAACGATAACTGAATGAGCGATACGTATAGTATACTCGTTTGTTCAGACAATGCCATGTCCATTTTAAGATCAATCAAGGCATTCAGACAATCAAATTGCGCAGTCATTTAAACGACAAACTAAAACATGTCGTATAGAGATACTCAACAAGTTTGCTAGAAATTACGTCTAACTTTGAACGCAATGCATATTTTTTCGCATAAGCCTAAAAGGCATTTTCTTCTAATGACACAGTGTTACCTTTTCTTGAAAACAGTACGACAACTTTCAGGTGTGGTGTTGTCCATATTAAATAACGGATTTACGGGATGTAGTAATGAACTTTAAATATAATGTTAAAGTAATATTGCAATAGTAAAATAACACAACAAATCAAACATGCTTTACCAATATCTTTGATTTTTGAAATTGCTCATAACGTATATGCCTGAAGAGATTTAACTAACAAACTATTGCTACATGTTTTAATATCATTATTTATCTTCCATATAAAACAGAATAGTCGTTTTTAATTGGCTGAGCCAGGTCACATAATGACCGCGTATTTTTCCATTGAAGGTGAGTAGCTTTTCTTTGTAGGCTTATAATTTTAAATAATGTCATTGATGTTTACTCTGCAACATTAAATAATACAGAATAGCGAACGTTTCTACTGTTATAACGTTTATGGCAAACAACGAAGGTACAGTAGGATAATTCATTGCAAGGCTTCTTACTAACCCAACACGTTGTGATACAGGGTTGTATTTTTCGCCCAATAAACTGACCCAGTATCACACAACGGTTTCATCAAAAAGCCCTGTAAGTAGCAGTATTATGTCTACAAAGACCAGGGGCGTAGCGAGCCCTCAAAGGAAGTTCAAGAAGTTGTAATGGGTTCGGGTTCATTCCCCATCCCCCCCCCCCGGTAAAATAGGCCAGTAGTGGGCGCAGACTCGATTTTTCTCATAATAAGTTTAAAAAAAATAAACTATTCGCTTTGTTAACATTTTTAACATATATACATTTTGGGCAAAAGAAGTATGGTTAGAGGAACTGCATATTATAATTAGAGGCAAAAGTATTGATAACTTTTTCAATATCCAAGCGCTGTAAGGCGATCCTTTCCCATGGTAGAGCGGATGAATGTCTTAATACTATTTAAAACGCGTGCTATCTATTTTAAATGTGGGTGCATTTGACTAGAGTAATAAGGATACACTTGCTTTCTTGGTTTGAATATGAAGACGTTGAACATGCATAATGTACAAAATATCTGAAGTTTGAATTCTGTATGGGTAACCCCCATAGCCGTCGCTTTTTTGTTGCATTTTTCGGTGTTTTTAATTTTTTTTATTTTTCATCACGTGCCTTCACTGTCTACGCACAGTTACACGCCTTAGACTTAATCGAACAGATTTTTGATAACTGTTAATTATATAAGCTCTGAATGTGTTTGTCCTAAACTTAATTATTACACTTAAGTGCTACAATTGATTCACTTAGTCCACAGTATAGGTGCTGTGCATACGCTTAAAATGTTTTAAACGTTACAGGTAAACTCTGAACTGTGAAGTACAAGCATATGCATGTATGTGTTTGTGCTTGGCTAAGATTTGTTCAACTAATGCAAAACTAATGGACGTCTTAATAAGGTAAAACAAGACGTATTGTACTCATAACGCAAACTGTATATTGCAATGAGCAAGAAAGATGAGCGATTCTCGAATTAAAACGAACAAGTGTTGCTACCAGGCTACCACCATATCCCCTTGAGCTTAACAATGCATCATGCGGAAATGATAGGTGTGACCACGATAGGCAATAGGTACTTTGTTTTGAACTAACGACGGACTAATTATTTATATGGTTGCCGTCATTTGTTCACGGATATTCATCAATATGATCGACATGTAAGTAAAGAGTAATTAAAATCATTATTATATATTAGGATTTAAAATGGTGACTTAAATAAATTCGACATAAATCTGACATGCATGCATATTTTACCAATGGTGTTTCAATATGCAAAGTATAGATCAAGATATTAAGTACAAGTCTCTGATTTAATGGTGTGGATACACATATAAAGCATGTTACAAGTTTATTTCTTGTTCATTCGATCATTTGTTAATTTGTAGGATGCAGTTGTTCAGCAAAAATGCATTTGGAATATAACTCTTCTTGCTTTTACTTGATGGTTTTACCCTATCGGTCCGTTTTGTTTACTTTTGTGTCTTCAAAGTGTTACCTATTTTGAAAAAAAGTAATATGATCTTCTATACGCGCTGTTCGACATATAGTTTAAATCATTTGACATATAGACTTACATTTATAGCTTTGTGCAGATTGAATTGAACTTTTTCTTCGTTGTTGGTTAAAACGTCTCGCACCAATTCGTTCTTCAGTTGTTTAGGTTCTTTTCTTTGTATCTTCTCCTTTAATTGAATAGTCAAGCTCTCTGAAATAGATAAAAATACATACAATGAAAAAGGACCAGTCAGTCTTGCTTAAATACATACATTGCATTTCTGCTTCTTATGTCAATATGTTTATTTTGATTTTCTCTGCAGTTTCTTTGTTTGCATTAAAATTTGAAAATATTTTTTCGCGATTGTATATGTTCTCCATTCAAAGATAACTATCATAGATGTAACATCGAGCGCATACAAACAGTATTTTAAGAATTACAGAGATGTTATATAATGTGTATCTCAACATAGTGTGATCGCAATAAAACATATTCTATCTAAATATTCAATATATGTAGCTAGCAATGGACTTCATAAACTATATAAGGATATAAATCATTGTTTTCATTAACACACCCTTAAAACTCATAAATTAAAAAGTAAAAAACGCCGTACTTTTTAAGCGTTCCGAAACATGATTATTTAACGCGGCGTATTATATGTTATTGTGCTTATGATTTGTCTTAACTATGTGCACTATAATATTACCGTTTGCAGTCATT
Organism: Dreissena polymorpha; assembly: GCF_020536995.1. Classification (NCBI taxonomy): domain Eukaryota; kingdom Metazoa; phylum Mollusca; class Bivalvia; order Myida; family Dreissenidae; genus Dreissena; species Dreissena polymorpha. The sequence continues at coordinate 72,285,927 of NC_068368.1, read as the reverse complement.
TGATACATGGATTTTTTAATGTTAGTTAACAGTGACATTTGTAATGAGACAATACTTGGTTAACATAATAATACAACTATGAAATGTGTACGTTTCATCAAATTTACTATTTAATACTTGTTTAACAAATGCAAAACATTAACAATATTACAGAGTAATTACAAAGACACTTTTGAATAATTCTGTAATTTTGTTGTGTGGAAACAATGGTATTATCGAAATCATTTTGTTTCCTAAGAATCCACATTACATTCTGAACATTAATGACAATGCGGCCTTTCTATCATCATTGTGTCCAGTTATGCGGTGAAGGTTGCAGTAAATAAGCATTCCTGTTTCATATTTGCTCAATTTATTCTCTGGTTACATAACTTAATTAAAAGTCTCTAGTTAAAAAAAACAACGTTCGTTGCGAAATTCACAGACAACAACACTATCATAACTGTTAATATCCGATGATGTTATATTTATTAATAAACGATTTTTTTATGTTTTGCCTGTTTTTATAATTGCATGACAAGATGCATGAATGATTACATTAAGGACAGGATGCTTATAATATTTTTGTCGTTCAATTTTTATTATACAATACCAAAAAAATATTCAAAAGAGTATGAGCACACATTTAAGGAATTGGTAGCCTGTATTTAGGGAATTACATGCTGTTTTGTGGTATTTGACAACCGTTGTTATATATTCCGTCATATCCCTGAAGTCTGAAAGTCTGAACTCCCTCTTTGAAATTAATTAGTATATGAATCATCAAAAAGAACTACCCTTAGCAAACGCATATAATTTTGTTCACTGGAGAACTTAACCCACAATATGTATTTTATAGGTTCGAAAAGGAAATAGTTAAATAAGGCTTTTTAGAAATGGGTATTGCATTTTAGAAATTATATGAAGTTAACATTGAACACCTTTTAACATGGTTTGAATACTTACTTGGCGACAGAAACTCAACAGCATGTGTTTGATACCGCCATATGGCCCCGCAAACTTGTATTTGCAGAACAAAGTTGTGTTCCACCTGATGAACTGTACCAATTTTACCAAGTGTCTGAAAAAGAAAACATGTTTTATCTCGATTATTATCATGTTACGTAAACGAAAACCAAGAAAGTAGTGAAAACGCTGCTCGCAATACACTGTGTGAATGAGCATATATGTAGATGCATATGAAATTAAAACAATGTCAGTAGAATTGCTTTCTACACAGCCCCCTTAGAAGCAACATGTTCCTTTATAACCACAGATTCTTTCATAACTTGACCGTATTATAGAAATACAACTATTATATTTTAAGATAGAATTCAGGCAATATTAGTGTAGTTTTGATTGAAAATATTTCGTTCATAAATTATTGCATATTTATTAAACCCACCTGCAACATCCCATCATTCCATAACTCGCCTTGGAGTGTTTTCAGAGTATTCAGGTCACTACAGATTTTCACAATGTCACAAGATGTAAACGGCCTTGAACCATCAGTTGTACTATTGGGTTTCACACAATGTGTCTGGACATTTGTATAAGTTGATATACTATATTGAGGCAGTACAGCTGGATTGAAAGTCCACCTACAATAAGCACGATACATATTTTGTGGCAAGCACAAATAAGCAATATCAGTTTATGTAATATTTAAGAGTTTATAAACGATTTGAACGTGAAGAGGACTTTGTAATGCTAGTGTTGTTTATATGTATGCTGAAATCCAGAAATCGCCCAATGCAGGGGGGCACGCGTATACGGGAGCTTACCGCGTTTAAGTGAGAAAGTTGTTGCAAAACTTCAAAGATGGCGTCGTTTGTTGGATTTTCTTAAAGGAAGGTAGGATTTTTTCACCCGGTAAGCCCCTTTGTATTTATAATTAGCTTAAATGAATACGCCGTTTCGGCTCTCCGGTGTGTGTGCTTCCCTCGGTTTTTTGTTTCAAGATCGTAGACGTCGGGATAAAAAAGATATTGAAGGAAAACCGTCCACAAATCTGTTGTCTACTTACGGGACGTTCGAGAAATTGGATGTACAAATATCATTTTCTCTTATAATACACAGTATTGACACACGTGAACAGTAAAATATAAATAAAATCATGACTACTTCATTTTACCGACGCCGTTTTATCACTGATAATTAATTTATTGGCAAACATTATTGGTTTAACCCCCTTATTTGGAACTTACTTCCTTTTAAGCACATTTTGGGACCGGACTTCCAAATGACAAACAGCTCTTTCATATGTAAAAGAGCTTGACATGATATACCTACCCATCTTAAATAAAGTGTATATATGTACTTCAATATTATAGTTTTAAAGCATGTTACGTGGTGTAATATACGTGTTTTCTTAATCACGTTACTTACTGTAGAATAATAACAATGCTGTTCGAAAAACCTGCCGACCAATTGAATCAATTCACCTATTTTCAAGAAGATGGGTTGTGTGGTGGCTGATGTACGAGATAATAGAACGTTTATCTTTCAGTAATATTATAATTAATTTCATGTATTTTATGACGTGTCGACTTTATTCTGCTATGAACTTTTTTAACCATTCTTTTACTTTTTTTTCAGATAATGCAGGTTAAAAGGCGAAAATAAGTGCATATTTCGTTGCAGTATATGTAAGAGAAATTTTACATCAGGGGAGGATTGAGATATCATGCCCTATTCATGGACCACATGAGTTTAAATGTAGAATATGCAAGATAGAATCCTTCAACAGAGCCGGACTAAAACAGCAAATAAAAAACACGAACATAACAAAACATGTACAGCTAATTTTTGTAGTGTTTTGTTTTATTTATAAAGTCTTCATAGACGCGTCTAACATATAATTGCTATGAGTGCTACTTACTTACACGTTTTATTCCGTATATGTCATGATGCTAGTTTCTCACTTTGTTATGAAAATAAACCATTATCTGTGTTACGTGATTTCTTCCTACGATGTCTCTGCATAAATTTTCAATTGTATTCAGCACTTACATACATGATAAAAAAAGATTTGGGTCGGATTTAATTCGTTATGCATTGACATATTAACATTACTTACGATTAGAAGGCAATGTTAGGAACAAACGAAATAATCTTTCTAAGTGAACTAATACTTTATTTCCTCAATACAACAGTCATAAATAATAAGTATTCACATAGGTATAACAGAGAAAAAACATACATGTAAAAAAATTATATTGATCACTTCTACTAAAATCATATCGTGTAATGCTTTTGCACAAATCTTTCTATCCACTACAAATTCACTTTTTGCGATTATAATAAAGTGACCAACTCAGAACGGGTTTAAAAGAAGGTCGTCCAAAATGTGTCACATCAAAGTCACATACATGTATCAGTATCGTTATGGTAAAACGCGTCAAATGTCATTGTATTAAAGTCAGGTACTAGTATTCCAAATTGCTTCATGTATTCCGAATCGCAACAATGGCAGTATTTGGTTACATCAACCTTATACTAGTATCAAACCGGCTTTACCCTCTTCTGTTTTTCATTATACTTTAATTGCACGTATATGTGATTGTTTGGCAAGGTACTTCGACGTAATCGTTTTTGTTTGATTGGTGGGTTTTCATGTACCTATCGCATTCTAGAGTGGTACACACTTCGTTACGCCGTCTTTTTTAATCTTGGCATCCTCAACATATATAACTGGCGTCTAGATACATATGTATATGTTGAAATTAAAGTTCTTCTTCTAGATATCTGGAAATAGTAAGCATAGTTTTCCGTTGGATGCATATTCAAACATAAGTATGTCCATATGTGTTAAAATAAACAGGTAAGAATTACACTGTGTTTATAATACCGTCGAATGTCTTATATTACACACACTAAATGTTAGCGTTAAGTACGCGATAAAACATATAATAATACAAATTAATAATAAAACAATTAATAGAAAAAAGAAAACTCTTGATTTCTTCAAGTGAAAATGTTTTTCAAGACATTCGCACCAATGCGGAATTCATTCACGGAAGTTATTTCGCATAAAACCTTGTAACATAGGAAAGAGCTATCAATCATTTGGAAGTCAGGTCCCAAAATGTGCTTAAAAGGAAGTTTAGTTCCAAAAATGGGGGTTAACCCGTTATAATTCGGCATGAAATGAATAAATAGACATAACAAAGCGTCAAGATAATAAAATATTCGTGATTTATGTTATATTTATGTTATATTTTACTGTACACATGCACAAATACTGTCTATTATGAGAGAAAATGATATTCGAACATCCAACATCTTGAAGGTCAAGAAATTAAACAACAAATTTGTAGACGGTTTTGCTTCAATAACTTTTTAATTCCGACGTCTACGTGAAACAAAAAACCGAGGGGAGCACAAACAACGTAGAGCCGAAAGGGCTTATTCATTTAAAAGAAATATAAATATAAACTGGCTTACCGGGTGAAAATATCCGCTACTTCTTCACGAAAAACACTTAAACGACGCCATCTTTGAAGTTTTGCAACAACTATCGCACTTAAACGCGGTAAGCTCCCGTTTACGCGTGCCCCCCCCCCCCCCCTGCCAATATAAGCATACAAACGTAATGACGATTCGTATCGTTGATATAGTTTTATCAATAAATTGATGCGCACCATGGAACACTAAACCTTGCAGAATATATTATGTTTAATGAACAATCCTATTCATCATATATGCGAACCGAAGACATCATTGAACGAATCGATTTACGGGAAAAAGAATGTGTTTACATGTTTGTATGCAACAGTCGCAATCACAGCGTCATCTTGACATTGTGACAGGTTTTAGTTATTCACAAGACTGAATCATGATCTGTGTCTTGCAATAAAACATTCATAACACACTGATCTATTCTTATCATTCATACGCCATACAGAAACTGATAAGTATAGTGAGCACTGTTACAGTCAATGAAGTTGCGAGCCTTATCCTTTATTTCTGAAACTGGACCCCATTCATTAAATTCTTAAATGCGTTAATGTTGTTGTTTTTTTTCCGGAATTTTCGGGTCCACTTAACACTCCCCGTTATTTCGTTAGTGCTGGCACTATTTGAAGTCTGTTTCCATTGTTGTATAACGCGTAAATTAGTTTCTGTAAATGTGTATTTTACAAGAATCTCCTGGTGTCTACATCCTCAATCTTTTTAAGTGAAATTAAACTATACAAGAATTGTTCTTATGTAAGTGTTAAAACAGAACATCCAGATTTCGTTTATTGGTGAGTACCTTTTGCCGTCGAAATCCATGACAAATACTGAAGCGTCGACGTCTACTCCGATCACACCTTTATCCTGGATTAAATAAATAAGTTTTCAGCATATCTAGCATACACATGCATTAAAGAATATCGTTACAAGCTGTTTAAATTGTTAAACTGTATACTTTACTCCGCAAGTCCGCATAAACAAAATATAAATTCGCTGTAAATGCTTCATCTGTTTTATAATATTGATATATTTATGCTGATTCCAAAAAGAACATCGACGTTTTTTAACTGACTCACATAAGCTTTGAACAATTTGTTAACTTTTGGATTTATACATACTCAATGCTATTTTAATGAGTTATCATCGTGGTGCATAAGTATTAATGACAAAATTAATTGTGTCTAGTGTATCATAATTTCCCTAATCTTGACTAAAACAATACTGTACTCGAGAATATAATGCATAAATTTTTATTGCGAATGTATCTAAGGATTGTGCTAAAATAGAATTATGCAAAAAGATATTTGAATATTTGAAAGCTACAAAACTAAATGTTTAATCTTGGTATACACAAGAATCACAATGCCCCGTTCATTAAAAAATCGTTTCTAAAAAGAGGGCAATCTTCTGCGGAATGACAGACACAAACAAGACTTTTATATTTCTGTGATAAATGGATATCTGGTTTCAATATGAAAAACACGTGTATTTATTTATCACATGCTATACCCTGTTTCCTATGAAATACAACCATGGCATATTTTTTTATAATACACATGTGTAATACAACATTTTTAAGCGTTTCCATTGGCTTAATTTTCGTTTATTGACCTATCGCATTTTGTTATTTTCCTGAAATGATGTTGCAACGTCAAATGACGTCACGAAATGTAAACAACTTTCGGGATTTATTATTTTCTTTGCGTAAATATTTATTTAATTTGCTCATTTAAAAGCATGCGATAAAAAGATCTGACACTCGTTGTCATATCATAACATATTTTATTAAACTCGTCCAGGAAATTCGTTAGTAAGCTCGCCAAAGGCTCGCTTACTAACAAAATTCCTTAACTCGTTTATTAAAATATGGTATGATATGCCATCTCGTGCCAGATTCTATATATAGAGCAATAAAATATAAGTGCACATTTTTAATAAAAGGGTGTTTAAAGGGGCCTTTTCACGTTTCGGTAAATTGACACAATAAAAAAAAATGTTTCAGATTCGCAAATTTTCGTTGTAGTTATCATACTTGTGAAGAAACAGTAATACTGAACATTTACCATGCTCTAAATTATCCATTATTTGCATCTTTTAACGATTTAAAAACCTGAAAATTATATAGCGTTGCAACGCGAAACGATTTAATAATTTGGAGAGTTTTGTTGTTGTCGTTATATTTTGTGATTCTACGAAAATTGCTTTAATAAAGTATACAATTCATCAATATTTGTATGAGCGCGGATTCCCGAGTGGTCTAAGCGATTGACTTTTACTCCAGGGGTAAGTGGTTCGAACCCAGTTGAGGGTTACTTTTCTTTCTTTCTTTAATTGTGTTATTGTTTTTTACTAGAGTTTTAGATGCAATGTTTCCATTTATCAATATAAAGCATTTAATGACAAACTTCAATACATGCGAAAATCTGTGAAAAGACCCCTTTAATTCGACCGGTAAGGGACTTCTGTATTGCGCTTTATATTGTCAAAACCCTTTTTGTTTCAATTTCTTAGAACTTGTTCTGAAGCCAATTTATTTTATTTAGGTTTGATTCGTTAATGTTGGTGAGCTGTTCGTTTTGCTATTCAGAGATATAAATCTTCATTTTATTGTATTTGTTCTCTTATGTATTGCAAGGCTTGTATCCCTGGTTTGTTTGTTATCAAATGTATAAGATGTAACATAGAAACGATGTATGAGAATGAAGATAAAAAAAACGTTTACTTGTGTTCCGTGGCAGTCAATTATTTTTAATTTGTGTTATTTGAACGTGCCATTAGCTATGAAAACATGCAAATAAAAATATTAAAGGTTTAACAATCATTTGCACAAGTAAATGAACATTGTTTTTGTTTTATAGTTAATTTAAGGGATAGAAGTTTATCGGATACTGCAACTCGGTATTAAAATGTTCGCCGTGGCGTAATGAATTAGTTGTACGCCTAGCGATCAAGATGTCACGGTTCGATCCCCATTCGGGGAGCGTTCTCTAGATCTTTCCTCAAAGACACCAAGAACTGGTTATAGACCCAGGAATCGGAAATCGAGATCATTTCAATAAGCCTGTTGCTTTCGATGCAATCGAGCGAATATAAATAGATTTTAATTTAACTAATTTGGTATACTCGCGGTTCATAAGGAATATTCATTTGCGCCTAGAAACTTTTTTTATCCGATAAATGATTTATAATTCACGCATATATTCGTCTTAACTTCATTGGATCATTGCATCTTTATGATGAAAATCCTTTAATTTTAACAGCAATAGAAACAACACCAACACCAGTCGACCTTTAATATTTATTGGGTGGGGTAATTACACGATAGATAGTTAAAACAAAAAGTATATTCAATTAAACATGAATAAAAACAGATCTGACATACCATTCAAAGTAACAATCAATTTTGAGCAGTGTTCGATTGTTTTGTATAAGATATTTTTTTACCAAGAGTCATTTTTTGCAGATTTTACAAAAAGGCCGCGCATGTTTGCTTGTATATATATATATGTATATATATATATATATGCGTAAACATGATCAGAAAAAAACAGATACACATTCTTACCTCGAGGAAACATATATTCTTAGAACGGTCCTGAATGACAATTCCTATAGCCTTGCACCCCTCATCCTTTTCCCGTACGTTTTCATTGAACTCGCATACACATTCTCCGACTAATTGTGTTACTCGGGTGGTTGTTCCACTTGTCACTAAGCAAGTACCTGGTAAGGTAAGAGGCTATATTTATCGAATGTAATTATATTGACTGTTATGTCGGTGTTATGTTAAATCTAAATGGTGGGTGCCACTAAAAGGCAAGCGAGAAATCGCAGACGAAATAGATAAAGTTGAAGAATATAGACGATGTGAACAAAGACGGAAAACTGAGAAGGTTACCGTAATATCCGTTATAATGATGTCTTATGTGGTTTCGTTGTTAATTACAAGTTTGAAGTTTAAAATACATACTAAATACAAATGTTGATGTTATAAAAACATCTTCTGGGAAAGAAATTTTTATGTGACGCAGAGTTCCGAGTAAAATGACTTGAAGTTATGCCTACCAATTCGCGTACTTTGCCAACCCATTGTGTTTCAACTTATGTAAGGGTATAAAATAAACTGTATAAATTGAGTGGAAGGATTAATTTCCTGTTGTTTTTTTTTCTTTATATTTTTAAATGGTGTAAATTATCATTTGTGTATATGACAATCACATATCAATTTGTTTTACTTTTGGATAATTTGTCTGCTTTTTGTAAATGCATTGTGTGTTCATAGATGTTCAGTTGCTACGCTTCAACAAACTGTTTAGTTCGTCTGTGAGGTTAAACTTTCACGTAAAACTTTCACTGACAATTTTAGACAATATATATGTATGCTTTAAGTTTTAAACATCTTAAACGCTTCTGAACTTATTTTTTCGTTGTTGTACCCGTTCATAATTACAGTAACTGAATTTACTGTTCGTTAATAAAACTTGCATAAATGACCTTCTAAGTATTTTCCTTCACTTTATGTAATTCATGATCATTGTACAATTGTTGATTGGTTGATAGCCTACAGACTGGGAACTTAATAAGGTTAAACAGCCAAATGTGTGCTGCAAATCTTTGCGCAATCGGACAATCGCCTTTATAAGCAATAATAATTTCATGGTTGATTCATCATTCGTGATGATGTTATAAGCATAAATAGTAATGTTAACTATTTTGCAAGAATATCTAGTTTCGGAAACCCGTATGCAAGGTTATGTTCCCGATCAAGATGAAATAAAAAAGTGATGATCAAAGGTTTATTTAAACAAATATAAAATTATATAAAGTAGAAGACACAAGTTTCAGAAGTCTGTCTAGATCGATACACAATTATCTACAAAACTATATTTTTATCTAGTTGAAACTGTAAACTTCGATCATTTGTTTGTAGGACAAAACAGTCCAGTTTAATACAGTGAAATATTAATGCGATTGTAACGTGATTCAATACTTGTGAAGGCATGTCTTTTTCTTCATACAATATGGCGCTTAAATGGATATTATTTATATTATTCTTATGTAAACAAAACCACACTTATAAAGTTTGCAATATTGTTTTAAGAGGCAATACATTCTTGTTTTAATAAAGAGCTCCCATGGTAAAGGGGTGTGTCCAATCAGATCCACATCATCAACTACATATATGGCATTAATGACAAAGAGCAAACAAAAATGTGCTTATAATTAGCAGGTATGATATGACTTACATCCTGTATTGTTTACCTTATTTATGTTCTAAGTATAATAAGTTTAAGCTCACTTCATCATAATATGATAACATGACAATCTTAGCAAATGTTACACAAAAAAGAATTAGTAGTTACCAAATTAAATAGGCCACTCTCATACAGCACTTTTTGTCTCTTTTAATGAATGAGAAAACATACAAGCTAAACATTATAAACGGACAAAATTTAAATATTTGAGCACATGGGAAAACATATAATATTATAATGTACTCAAAACGAAACATTTCGTTCTGATACAAATTTCAACTTAAATATTATCAACTGTTCTTTTAACATAAACTTCAACTTATACTTACATGTTTTTTACCAACAGCATTTCAATGCCGTATGCGCTTTGATTATTTAGTAATCAAATGATCATATGTACTTGGAAGCCCAAACTAAGCGCTTACCAAGCGTTCATAACAAAGCATGTTTCCGTAATGCACGGGTTTTCCGAACATATGAAATGTTTCTGAAAACACTGCTTTCGTCGAAAGAAAGTATCAAAGTAGCTAAGCGCATACATTCAATAGCTGATTATTGGTTAAGGTTCAACCATTTACCAATAAGTCGTATTGAGCTTTATCCTACCACTTAATGATTTTAGAGAAGAAATTTCCATAGAATAATTATGTTAATAAAGTATGAAATGGTTATATTCCACCCTCATTCACGTTTTTTTACAGATCGATTCTTTACTAAAAAAAGAATTACGTTACATGTGCGGTAAAGAAATACATACTTCTTTTTCAATTAATTTTGAATATAAATTAGTAATCTCGATTAATATTTCTATTCTTGTCATTGCTTATACTAAAATCATTGAATACAAGTTTAAAATATTCGAAACACATGAGATTAATATCGAAGCAATATCTTTAATTTGAAATTTAGTTATGGTAGAAGTTGAAGATTGGACAGTTTAATTTATAAATAAATAAACCCGGAGTTTGCTATAAAAGAGCATTGTCTTCCTATGTTTAATCAAGCTTCTGATATACTCACTGGTAAACGGACACAAATTTATTTGTTTATATTTTGATAAAGTTCCAGCAAAACCTCCGAATTACGCAAGGCGCAAGCTCTACAAATTCATTTTTTAAGTAATAACCTTCGTAAATATATACTGAGCTAACTCAATTACAAAACATTTATTGCATTGTTGATGCTTTTTCGAGCAATGGGTACTTAAGTTGTAAATCATGTAAAAAAAAAAATTGCGCATGCGTCAACATTGTCACTCATTTATTGGTTAAAACATTGTTTTCCGCAATTTTCTATCAAGTTTGTTGTTGACTTATTGCAATTATATATTTACGGTAAGATAAAGGCGTCAAATTTAGTTTGGGTTTTAATAAGCTGGGGTGTGTTCCACGGCAGCCCCCCCCCCCCCCCCCCTCCCCCCGCAAAAAAATAATAAAATAAATGAATAAATAATGTATTTCGCTAACTAGCAGTTAAGTTTGCTTCTTGATTGACTGCAACGTGACTTCACCTCTGTTGGTTTGTTAATTTAGTCGCATTTAATCTATTCCTTTCTTACTTTATTGACTTATGTGTTTAGATGCGTGTTATAATTGTTTTGTTTTGTTCATTTATTTTTTATTTTACATGTTTTATGTTAGAATTGATGCAAACTAGGACATATATGAATTCCGGTGGCATTGATATTGGACGTGTGATTTCTTATCGTCTTGTGTTTTGCTACTTTTCTTGATGATATGACATTCCTACAGATATCGGTGTGTGTGAAACATAGGTATGTTCTAGTGGACTAACGAACATTTAATTGTTTCTTACAGCTGTCAATTTGGGAGAAAGCTGTTAGTCGATAATATTTAAAGCATTGTATTTTAAGATTAAAATATTGTTACAGTATAACATGATAAAACAACAATCTATGTGAAAATTGCGTGCCGTTAAATGTATTGTACGGTATTAACTGTTATTGTCGTCATGCTCAACGTCTACCTATCTACAATCCACAAATTACTTACTTAAAATGAGCTTTTACGCATCAACACCAAACGAATTTGTTTAAATACAAACAAGTACGATCTTAATATCTGCTTCTCCAGAACAGCATGTTAATCCAAGAAAATAGAATTAACACTGTTTCAAGCTGCAATTTTATCTATACTATGGTGAACTTGACCGGACTGTCAATGGACCATCCAGATCGTTTTGCCTAATTGCCCTCTTTACCGCGCTTCCGAACGCGCTGATGACGTGAGAGTGCAGAACCGAATCCCAAAGATACATTTTTCCTTGTTATTGTTCATCATCTGAAGGGTTTATTCTGCGTTGCATCTCGATGGATCCATCCACCACTACTGATATTATTTAAGTATTACATGAATTTATGTCCATTAGTACTATAATACGTTTCAAAGTATTGCGGCTACGGAAAAAGCTGATGTAAAACTGAATGATAACACTATGGTGACAATTGGTAATACCGTCAATTACTCCTGCCCATCTTCTTTTTCAAGTCAAATGAAAAGTATGAAAGAATCAATCGTAGTAACGATAAATAGACGAACACATCGGATAGCGTCGCAATAAAATGACAACTAGGTACTATTAAATAAAAACTGAATGCTACGAAAACGAATCCTTGACAATTAAATGGATTCTAGCGAGGAATAACGTCCACATTTTTAATATACCAAAACGTGTATGCTAAAACAAAAGCACAGACACCATTTTGACTTGTGCAAGACCCAGTGTTGCCAACAGAACTGGAAAACGTGGTTGCCGTATATCCCGCCCGATAAAAGTTGAATTATCAAATGACTGTGTTAGGTCTGTGTCAGTCAAAATCTGTGCGCACACAGACGTGAACTGAAGTCCCAGTGCGGACATGACAAAATCTTCATAAACAAAGATCTGACCAAATTCCTTGAGTTTGAAGTTTGTATACTGGTTTGTATAAGGATTAGTTCGCATGTATTGATTAATGGTTCTAATACATATATAATAATAAAAATTTTTACCGGGTAGAATCTTCTTGAGACTGTCTTTGAAAATTCCGCCATTGTCATCGGAAATCGTATCGCCATCGTCATGGGTAATCGTATCGCCATCGTCATCGGTAATCGAAAGCAACAGATTTTTCTTTTCCAGCACTTCGGGGCACTTTTTCAAAACGGCTTGCGCAAGTTCCATTAGAAGGTCACTCCTCGCATCATTTACCTGGATGAACTTAAATTAGCATAAAATCCTTAAAGCGGGTATATACGATTTTGTCAAATATTTATGAATTTATATAAACTTGTAAAAAAACTTACTATGTATATATTTCAATATAAATTAAAATAAAAGTTAAGAACAACATGTTTCGAAAAATGCGTAATAAGCCAGATATTTAATTCTGAAATTGAAAACGGCTGTCCAGCCGAATTCGCCAACATGTATACCATACATGTACGATGTGCATCTAAACTTACGAGGGGTGTTCCAGAAGTTCGCGGATTTTCGCTATAACTTTAATTTGGTAACATGAATGGACAAACAAATAGCATGTTAAAAAAATATTTCGTCCTTTCTAAATCTACTCTACAAATTTCATGGAAATACATATGCACAATGCGCACACCGACGCACGTGTAACGTTTCTGTTCAACGTCAATGACGTTATGTAGTTAACAACTGTCAAATCTTTTCCACATAATCATCTCCAACGCGAATGCACTTTATGTGTCGGGAAATCCACTTGTCAAAAGTGTCTGTATATCAGTCAGCGTCAAAAGACGACACGATTCGCTTTGCTGCAACTGTAAGTTCCTGTTTACTTGCAAAGCGAATACTGCGCAACTGTGATTTAACTTCCGGGAAGACGCGGAAGTCCATAGGGGCCAAATCCGGGCTGTAAGGAGGACTTAGGCGCTGTAACGTGAAATTTGCCTTAAATTCTGTTTATCAACAACATTTAAACCAAATTTAAATTCGCGTAACTCTCATACTTATAATAAAATACACGCGTGCGCCGCATATCGTTACTGAGGTATCTATGGCAACGCGTTTCAAAGGCGCTTTATAAAATTCATGCATTTTTAGCTTATATATTCAGTCCGTGATAATTGGTTTGTATAATATGTAAATTTCATTGAATTTTACCAGCAAACTAATAAGTTATAGCGAAAATCTACGAACTTCTGGAACACCCCTCGTAGTTTAACGGTTTATAATACAAAGAAGAATGCTTCGGTTATTGTAGGAAAATATTATGTTCGTCACTATCGGCTCGGGGCGCTAATTTGTCTTTGCTGCATTTTATGAAATTCGGCTTTAATGTATAATTTTTCTTGCCTATTTTATGTTATTGTAACATATTTTATCAATATATTACAATTAAACACATATAAAAAATCGTATATACCCGCTTTAATGCAATGGAAATAAAAATAATTTTGTACGTTCCGGTACATAAAAATATTTATAATTTGCTTATCCCACAAAGAAACAACATGCAGTTGGTATAGCTACAAACGCATATGATGTAATAGTAAGTTATTTAAATTTAATTAAGGGTTTTTCCGAAAAATGTCATGTATAACATAAGACAAATAAGTATCAGAACCATCGTCATATATGACCAATTGTTTTCATAATTCATCTATTCTGAGAAATAAGGCAGAGTGCGGTCTCATTTCTAACATTTGACGTTGAACCAAGGACCACATATGGTTTGCCAAGTTATTAATACCGAGATATTCCCGATATGTGCAGTGGATGATATTGTATACTGTATGTTTAACCCTTAATTATAAGCTCCATATGTAACCTAGGGGCATGAGCATGCACGAGACATTCTATTGCAAGACGTCCATCAAGTCTTGCAATTTATTTCGAAATTAATACGCGCTCCGCAAAGTTCTGCATCAAAAAGTGCTTAGCATGATTTTCTTGTTGCATTGACAATGTGAATAGGAGCATGTAATTTTAACGCGGCACTATGTTACATCTTTGAGTCTCTTAAAGTCTATGCTAGGTAAAGATATACCCAGGGGTAATTTAGACTGCCGCCCTCCCGACATCTAGCAAGCCCGTACTTCCACCCGGGTATTCCCATTGTACAGTAATTTGTCAAATAATCAAAAAATAAAAACCTGTGCACAGCCGATGCCTTCGAAGTCGATTTCCCCATAGACAAATGGCTCCTTATAAAATGAACTGCAATATAAAATGTAAGTTCTTGTTTAAATTGCATTAAACGTAGTTGTGAGCTAAGTAGGAAGTACATTTAATTCATTCAACATACTTGTGAAGTTCGAAGAAAGTAATCTCATGGATTAAACATAGCTTTTGAACTTTTTGAACATGGTAATTGGCAATTGTTGTTGCCATGTGCAAAATGCTTTGAGATCAATTCCAAGAAAGATAAAATATACAATGAAGGTATATTAATGCTTATTGACTCTTTATCAGATCAGCATTATGATAGAAATGTTAGACGTTCAACAACCATTTTGGGGGTAAACAAAGACGTACTTGGTATATAATAGTAAGGAATATTGCTTCATGGCTACTTAATTACATTAAACGTAATAGTCAGGTTGATATACGTTTTGAACCCAAACGAACCCAAACGAAATCTTCAAAACGTATTATAACTGATCCAAATAGGGTAGAATGTACTTAATAACATATCAAAAGCTTCGGAATTCTGAAAAGTGTTGTGTGTGTGTTTTAATTGCCGGTAATATGTTTGCCAAACATTGTTTATTTTAGCGAAAATATTAAACTATTGACTCAAATATGATCATTTGGGTGTTTATACTTAGGTTTCGATGTGGAAGGGGGGAATGGATGCCAAGAACATTAGCATTAGTTTCTTATGTTAAACAAAAAGAACATGGCCTCCGACACAATACGAAATATTACAAGTCTATAACTTTTTACATAAACGTGATGATTGCTATTTCAACGCCATAGTTTGGGAGACAAGCACATTGATTGGATTGTTTATATCACGCAGTTTTATCATCACCCAATCGAATGTATGACATTCAGCTTCCCACATTCAACTGATTTACACTCACTTTTTTTATAGCATGTGTATTAATGTGTTAAATTTTGGGCGTGGTCATCTTTCTCAGTATAAACCACTTGTGCATTGTTTGGATTGGGATGTTTGTGTGTTCAGTTTTGTAGGGGCAACAAACAGAAGTGCTAAGAAGTCAATAACGTCTGGAGCTGCATCGATAGGCTTAAGATTGTACAGAAAGGTCACAAAAGATGATTTTCGAAAGTTCTTCAATTACAGCAATAGTTTTGGTCATGATTGTAATTTATTGATGATCGTCCTGTTTCAATCCCTATTCAGTGGATGACATATCTTTTGCCATCCAAATCCATAATACGATTTGATTGTACACGTGTTGGCTACTGAAAACCGTTGCATGCAATCTTGGGTATGTCGCTCAAGGGTCACAGATGTTTCGGTAGTAACAATAATATTGCATGCTATTAAACAAGGCGTCTAAGGAATCTTTCGCCACCAATCATATCCACCATCAAGTCCTGTTGACATCTTGAGACATGTTTTGAGTTTGTCCGAAAGACTTACGTTTTCCGGTGTCGGAAATCCTATAATTTGTATCAAAGTCCGTGTTAGCATGCAGAAATAGCAACTCTTTGCAACTTTTGTCTGATAAGTATTTTTAGAAAAAGTATATGATTAACCATGTGTGTTCATTTGGCTGGTTGTCTATATCAGAGCGGAAGTCGATTGTCCTATTGTCCCTTTCGGAGTAATGCATGATCAAATGAGCAAATCTCTATCTTTGCCAACCAATGCTGTGGTGCTATTACGGGATTATTTCGCTGATGCTTTTACAATATCTAAGTCTGCATCCCTTAGTCAGAGCTGTGCTGCTCAGAGCAATCATGACTGCCTGGTTGTTTTTGCATGACAAAACATCCTCCTGTGTGCATGGGCAGCTGTTTCTGGGATAAACATTAAAATAGGGTTTACTTGTTTTCCTCGTCTCTGGTGTGTTTGTTGTCTTTGATAGAAGGATCGTCTCCATAGCTATCGAATACCGCAATCGCCTGTCCGTAATGCCTTATAGTGAACTATGCATACGTCACGGCTTAATCGTTATATGAGTCGCCTTTTTTCAATGATAAACGACGGAGAAAAAGCCAACATCAAGAACCTAACATTTTGTTTCAAAAATACGGTTCATTACAGTCTCACTTGATGCGTTGAAAGAATGATCGCTAAATTGCCTGAGAAATATGTTGCATGCCTGATTTATGAAGCATGTTCTCGACTTCAAAGTGGGATTCAATATGAGGGTTTTTTTCATTCCACAATATGTCTTAAATGGAAAGATCTCAAAATTTTGATTCCGCCAGGAAACGCTGGAACTGAAGAGCAGTATCAATTGCACGGTCATAAGAAATCTTCACAGCTGAGCTTTTCACAAGAGTTTCGTCGATCTTATTCCTCTTTAATTATTAATGGATATAAATAATAATACTAACAAACGCTTATGATCGTGTTCTCAACTACCTAAAATGCATCAATATTCACATGAGACACATGCAATATCCCATTGACAATGTCTCACAAAGGAGGAGAAGCTGTGTAATAGGAGCAGTTGTAATCTTTGTCTACATTTTATCGAGATCAGAAACATGCGCGTACCATTTACGAGTCTTTTAATTGCAGACCTGTAGTAAAGGTCAGCTGTGTGGACGCCCGCATCGCAATGTTGAAGTTGAAGATTGCTCCAAAGGTTTTGCATTTCTTTTATCATAAACCTGCCGCAAGTTTGACCTCCTGTGCTCTTCAGACATCTCATCAATCTCTGTTCAATGATACGATCACTGTTTAGGCCATCCTAACACTATTGTTCCAACGAACACTGGTACAACCATCAACGAAATTGCGATTTTCATCTGGGTTCAGTTGCTAATTTGCTGCAGGTTGTAATAGGCACATTGCAAGTACTGTATGTGTCCCGCTGCAACAAAGACGGTTTTTTTTTCGGACATGTCTGTAGATGTATTAGTAAACACCCAATATCATCTGGCTTAATCAACAACCGTGTCATGCTTACAACAAGCTAATAATTCAGCCGTTAATGGTTTGTCTTTGAGGCATGGGCAAGTTATGGTTTATTCTTCTCTGTCAAGTTCAATCAACAAACCTGAGCGTGTTGCATCTACTAACGTTGTTTCGCTCCTGCGAAATGAAGAATACAACTTCTCAGCATGAGCAAGAAGTATCTGCATTTCTGGATTTTCTTGAGTCATTTAGTCTTCAAGCTTGGTGTGTAGGCACTTGTCAACAGTCTTTTAGCTTGCTGTATAGGCACTTGTTAACAGACGGATGGCCCCGCACAGCCCAATGGACAGCTGTGTGAGGCAGTGTTTGGAACTCGCAGGGCTGATTTGTGAGAATACTCGTGGTCACTGTTTATATTTTCTGACGCGCAAGCATCGACACCTAATCCTGAGCCATGTACAATCAAAAGTATTATTCGAATGGTTTGTATTCAATATTGCACTATATTAAAAAGAAATATTTACTGCAATATGTATATTAAAATAACGAAATCAAATTATTCAAATTAATATGTCTGTTATATTGTCCTCATTCCAAGTCACTAAAATGTGCTTATGTTAACAGATTATTTTTTGAAATGTGAAAATAGGTATGCCACTTCTGCATTGAGAAGATGGTGTAGTTTGCTGATCTTTAAAGATTCCACAAAACTTAATATGGAACTACTTGGGCACCATACAAAGTTAAGCTTTCATTTTTTACAAAGGCAACTGCTTAAAATGTCAAGTAGTCCTGCCTGTTAATATTGCCACTTTATATTTACAACAATTACAATTTGGGTGTTTGTATACGTAACTCAGTACAATCTGATTTCCTTGTGTATTAAATATTTGTTTAAAATATGTCTGCATTTTAATGAAGTGCAAATAGGTGCACTTATTATCAAGCCATATATTATTTTCAGAAAGAAATTATCAGGTGCAAGCTTAATCTAAAAAATCACACGTGAGCGTATACACAAAATGAGCAATGCAGTAAGAACATAATAATATTTGAACAATATGTACTGTCTATAAACGCGATAAAGAACAACTGAAGCACTGGGTTTTTAGGGCTTAATTTAATTTTAAATTATTTCTCAGTGGCGTTAATAAGCCTTTTAAGCCGAAAAACGAGGTTATATAATGTTTGTCGAACAGAATAAAAAACATTGCAATGTCGAATAACATATATTGGAATAGCCTATCAATGTCCAATTTTAGTGTATAATGATCTTAATATGTTTCCTGAACCCAGACAGTTGTGGTAGAAGTAATACTCATCACTTTTCAGTTAACAGTTATACACTTACGGTTTGTCGTGTTATTTTAGCGGGCATTTGGTCGCCATGTTGGATTTATGTGTTGCAAAAATGACTTACATACTGTTTTTATATGTTAATTTGTTTTTCCCTCTCTCTCTCTCCCTCATCAAATCCAAAGAATACATGTAGATAACAAAAACCATCACCTTTACTGTCTACAATACATACAATACATGTTAAAATATGTTTTGCGGCCATCTTGAACAACACAACTTTCTGAAGGTTCCAGTTTGGTGTTGTTGATATGTTACAAATTACCTTCTAACCTTGCAGATTCAGATAGAATACCGTTTGTAGCAATTTGTGGTGGTGCATACTATATTTAAATATAATGATCTTACAATATAACGTCAGCTGCAATAGCAATATAAAAACCTTATCAGACCATGAGATCTTCTATTTATTTAATAAAAGAAATATTGTGTTTACTGTTGATCGAAGGTCTTAGTTTTGGACGTTTCTGTTTTCTCTATTGCAGGCGATGAAACCAATGGCGATGAATTGGAACTCGTCTCTTCTAATGTTGAACTAAAAATAAATACGCCATCATCAAAAACTGGAAATACCATCCCATGTTTAGTGCAAGACAAATTACATTTTGACCAATGTTTGTGTTGGAATTAATCAAACTGTTTACACGTGTTAACGTGTTTAACTTCGACAAAACGCATTTGAACTTTTTTTTAAGTTCAGCGAAAAGTACCTTAGATTAATAGTGCTTTTTAAATGTGTACCAATTATTGAACGATAATTATTAAAGAGGTCATTAATTTACGGAAAATTGCCAAGCGCCCAACAGGGAGACATAAAAAACTGTTGTCTCCGTTGCTGTTGATGTAATTTTCAACGTGTGTAATTCTAAAAAAACACATTCAATCAACGTGAACATATTCATACTTTGACATGTGCAACAAAAGGAAAATATAGTTCATATGTTTACAGTTTACAAGGTACGGGTTAACGCGTAAATTAACTAAAAGTCGAAATATTAAATATTTTATTAAATATATGCTCTTTAAGAGAAATACATATTTTAACCAATATGAATAATGAAATTATTAAGAAATAAATATAACTATAGATCAACAACGTACAGGAAAGAATGCTTTTTAATTGTATAATTGTGCACGTCGAGGTATTTAGACCAATAAAAGAACTGAAGGACATATGGGTCGCAACATACGACGACGGAGGATGCAATTAGAATGAGAAAATAGCTAACAGTGGGTATTGCGTGCTAAGCCTAGCTTTTTAAACATGGTTGCCAGCGGCATAGCGGTTCAGTTAACTGTATAAGGCGAAACTTAAATCTAAACAAACACCTGTAAAATAAGGCCCATGTTAAAGAAACTAATTTACTGACTATCAAAACATATGTTATCATATCATTTGGATTCGATAAAACATGCCAATTTTCCTATTGCACTCCCTACAAAAGAAAACGTTGCCATAAGTTATTAAAAAGTAGATTATGACAACCTTAATCCAGAGTTAACTTTTTTTGAATACATGTAGTTGGCAACAAACTTGTTTCTTAGAAAACCGTTTTCACTGACGTCAACGATCCGTACTTCACGTTTACTAAATGCGCTAGTCCGTTTTTATTTAAACTTGTATAGACAATGCGTACGATAACCGGCGTTTTCAGCTACATTAGTCGGTTTGAAAATGGAGTTGTATTAATGTATATTAAATATTGTTAATGAGTCCTCTACAGCGGTTATACTATACGTGTGGTATAATTGGTGTAACTTGTGCATATGCTTTATTTAAAACACTAGTGTAGAAAAGGTAACAACCATTTCCTGATTTGTATTGAATGAATAATTCCGTTAGAAATAAAATGGAATTGTGGTAGTGTGTTGTAATTTATCATATTATATAGTTTAACCGCCAATAGTTAAGTCAATATTATGCAAATGCATACGTTTAATAACGATTAGATAATACATCGATTGATATAGTGTTTATAAGGTTTGTCTTGATTTGACCAGTAGAGCATTAAGTAAAAGTGGAACGATTCGCTTACGAAACCAACATGACGGATTGGTTTGTTGTTTCAAAATAAATTTCGGTTATACATATAAGTATGTTTTATTGGCATCAAAGTGTTCAATTTTGTTGTCATCGACAATCGCTCAAATACCGACTTCACATTGCCAAATCGACCAGCCAAAAATGCCAAATTGTTTCAATCATAATGGACTATAGTACTCTCCACGACATTTCAACTTAAGCGAGTTCAAAATAACGAAGTTAAGCTATTTCTACAATAACGAAATAAGCATAAGCTAATACATAGTGCTTTGTTTAACATTAGATTTTCGGTATATACTGTCTTAACAAACAATGAAATAATTCATTTAAAGTTTTGTTTTATTGTATGACCATATAACTGCACTATACATGCCTATTTTGAACTTGTGTAATTTGATATATATATATAACTAATGAGATACATAGGTTAAATTTAAAATACAGACATCACATTATTAAACTTCTTAACTTCTCACTTCAAGGTTAATGTTGTTGTAGTCTTCAAAAACAAAAATACTTTTTAACAATTTGACCTTCATGTAAACGTAAGGTTGTTAAATTACACAATATACACACAATATTAACATTTAAATACTGCCGTATTTTGTTATTATTATTAAATATAAATTTAAGAGCGGTATCTGGTTAAGGACTCTGCCAGTATGCCTTGTTTGTGAGGGATTGGGCTCATAAGTCAATACCAAGAAAGATGAGGGCATACTGGCTTGAATCATACCAGACTTATTTTTGCAATACTTGTATCATGTTTTTTCTAGTCTTTACATAGTCATTGTTTAAGTCTGATGTTCTTAGCCAGTTATGCCAAAAAATAAAATCATAAAACTGTTATGCCATGTCTGATTTTAATTGAGTATAAAATTAAATATAAATTTAAGAGCGGTAGAGACATATTTCCAGAATATGATCTTAGGACCTAAGATTAAATCTCTTTGGACACAATGTGAGTATATTCTAAAACTTGTCGAGGTCATCATGTTGACCACGTTAAATAAAATATGAGCCAAAACGGTGGTCTCTTAAATGATAGCAAGCTCAATCTTGATGCTTCATGACACATGATACTAAACACTCCATAGCAGACGACATACAGAGACTTGTTAAGAACGGCGTGAAACTGGAATTAAGGAGCTTTTCTTCTGGACATATCCGGTTTAATGTGATACTCAAATAATATTTTGTATTAAATCAACTTGCTTAAAATCAAACTGATGACATATAAGTTTTGCTTGAATGACTTTACAACATAAAATATGCTTTATTATGTTTTAGAACTTGATTATGAAGTTAAATGATAACATATAATAATACAAATACATGCATTTGTTATGATAAACTTACAAAGAGTGAGTAGTTTATAAGTGGAAATAAAACAATAACGATTCGGTATTTGTTTTCCGTGTTTCATCTCGAAGATAAACTGTTCAATTCATCTTAAAATAAAATTACAATACTATAACCGTCTATTTCTTTTAATGAATTTAATTTTTAACCTTACATTTAAAAAGGATAATTTGAACTTTAGTTGTTGTTGACCAAGAAAGGATTTGACCTGATTCGAGATAGGTTGGATGTATTTTCACTCCCGAAATATAGGTTCAAGTTTCGCAGAATTCTCATAATTAAGAGTTAGATACTTTGCATTTGATGTAGATTGATGTTTAATAAGATATGATAAATATATCTTTCCAATTTAATTTATGCCCTTTGATTATATTTTTAATTTTATTTTGAATGTGGATGGTTGGTTAGTGATACTGTTTATTTGTTTTCTGTATTGCGCCTTCTTAGATCAAGATGTTTAAAATAAAATTGATATTTGATAAACAACAAACGATTTTAAAACACGAACACGCTCGTTGAATGAGTAGAAAATAACTACCTTGATCCTGATGTCTCTGTTTGTTGAAGATTGTGCAATACACTGTTTTGTATTGGAACCGTTTCCACTGAGGTTAACGATTCCATTTGCATTTTTTCTAAATGCGCCTGTTTTGGTTCGTTTGACCTGGAATAAATAACACCATGCTTATGACAAGCGTTTAAAGGCTTTCTATGGCGGGTTTAAAATACAGACTTAAACAGTTATTGAAATATACTTATTTAATCCTGGAGTATAGACGTGCATGTCTGCCGAGGCGAACAAAAGTTGACAGCTATTGTTGCATGCAAACATTCGGCTTCAAACATTAAAACACTGATGAACGTGTCTGTACGTTTTCACCAGCATTATACTTTAACTTGTGATGTCACGAGGTAAACACAACATATTCATGCATGCGTTATATATATATATCAATACCATGCTAATTCGTTTTGAAAAAAAAATCAACAACAAATTAACACGATCCATTATAATTACATGTTGGTACAATTAAACACAGGATGTTCAAGCTTATCAAGCATGTACTATTTAAGTATGGAGTTAATTTGTCACTACTTCTTTTACTATTACTTCTACTACTATTAATACTACTACTACTTCTACTACTTTTGATGCTGATGCTACTGCTGCTTTTGCTACTGCTTCTTAAACTACTACCATTACTTATACATCTACTGCAGCTGCTGTTACAACAGCAAATACTTCTACTACTACTGCTGCCGCTGCTGCTGCTACTACTCATACTACAAATAATACTACTTTTGCTACTTCTGCTACTACTATTACTACGTATTCTACTATTGGCGAACAGTAGACATGCAGTAAATATTGCCGATAAATTGGGCAAGTTTGGACAGTAGGAAAACAAAACACTAAAAAACAACTCAATCTGAAAAGGTCGTGAGCAAATACAATAAACAGCGTGATTTATTGAATGTTCAATGATTGCGAACTTCACTAACTGTTGAAAGGTAATAAAAGTTTATTTGGAATTTACAAGTGTTCTTTTGAAGAGGAGTGTAAATAGTGAACCACATTTGGAGAATACATATAAAATTCGAGTAGGACATCTCCAGCGACGGACCATGCGCTATGCATTCCAATAGATAAATGCTTTGGTTTAGTTACTTTTTAGTACCGCCAAGAACACACATAACATTAAAGAACATATCAAAATTCTTCGACCCTCTATATAAACATTCCGTGAACTAATTAACTTGTAAAACTTATCAATTTGTGTAAATGTTGCTAACGTTTAAAAACAAGGAATTCGGACCAACGTTTAAGAGGTTTTGAGAAATAAATAAATGATTTTTAAAAAGTGGGAAGTATTAATTTATCAAAATGTTCAGATTTATCAGATTATTAAAAATTGAGAACGCTATTGAACAGGACCAAAATATGTTTCTACCTGTACAATGATGATTTGTATTTAAAATGAAAATTGAATTTATATTATATATTTTATTTATATCAGCCATGTGCATTTACATTCAACTTGCATAGGGTGTTTAGATAATGCATGTGTTCAATCATGTTGCTAAGTATATTTTCAAAATATGTCACACCTAAATAATGAAACCTCTGGCCATCATCATTCGATTTCGATAACGTAAATTAGCGGTGATTGCCCTGGAAAGATAACATTTGCACAACATTCTTGCTTGATTGAAATAGTATGACATTTTAAATATTTGTTATGTTGAGCTACTTTTAAACACTTTTTCAAACTAAACATTAAGACTACTTATCGAAATTCAGTTTAAACATGACGACGCGTGGAAGACAGAATGCTCCAAAAATCTGCATTACCATTACATGATCCGTCGAATTTTTCGAACCTAACAATGACAGATACAAAGATATGCTTTTTCGTGAAAGATAAGGCCACTACAAATTGATTTGTTGGACTACTGAATTTTTTTAAAGAAAAGTTGAAGAGGCGAACGAAAAAAAAAATATTTTTTTTTTAAACAGGAAAAATCTCGAGCGAGCGAAGAGCGCAGAATTAAATAAAATCACATTTTGATAGAAAAATATTGCATTAACAAGAGATACAGGTTTAAACAGCTATAGTTTACATTCAAATCAATTCTTAAACAAAGAAAATAATCTATGTACAAACAAGCAAACACGCAATAATATATCATGTTCGAACGGGAACAAATACATTCAAATAAGTCACATAACAAAGCAGATGTGTTTATATTTATAAGGGTTAAAAGCAGCAATTTTTCACCGCAATTTGTTAAAACGGTCACGACAGCGAAACATGTGCTGCTCACGCAGGGAGCCATTTTTCTGTCGTCTTGATTGAATTTTTGAGCGTCTGCAGTTATCGATTAAAAAGGTTACGAAACACTATATTTGGCATTCGTATTCAGCGTCACAATCGTTTCTGCGAGATTGCTCTTTGGTGTTTTTTTCACAAATTAAAAAATAAATGCGCTATGGTTACAGAAGGACAAAAAAATGAGTGCGAGGGGTTCATTTTGTTTTATTGTTTTTCCATTTTGAATAAATCGGTGCGGCAAATCCGACGACCAACAAATCAATTTTGAGTGGCGCAAGCGTAAATTTTAGTCGTTTTAAGTATTTAGCATGATGAGAAAACGCGTGTCATAAATCGTGTTTGAGATCGTTCTGATAAGCAACGTTATAAATACTTGCAAAGTATTGTGCTGTCAACATGTTTGTGAAAACAGCGATCTCGTTCGTTAGTTCATTTCGTTCGTCTGTACAATAAGTTTTCAGTTTAAAGAACAGTTAATATGTATCGAATATTTTCGCCTTAATTGGTTAATATAAGTAATGATAAATTTAAAAGAGTTGAACACATTCTATGTATTTCACTAGGTTACAACAGTCTCTTTTTCTCTCAGCATAGCAAAATTACCATTTAATTGGTGTATTATAATATTAAAATCTCAAAGAGATGCCTGATTACTATATAGCATCCTACCAAGTAATTGTATGTGGCAATTGACATTGTTTGCGTCTTCTCCCCGAGAGGGATTAGACTCTTGAAATATGTGATAAAATGGTAAGTAGATTACTTATTCCCTTTTTAAAGTGACTGAACATTGTAATTTATTAGAAACATAGATTTATGAATGTTTTTAGAAAAATAAAATAGTCATGTAGATTCTCGCGGATTCACAAGGTTCAAGCGTATCGAACTCTTCCAAATATCTACATTTTCAGTTGAAGTTACATACTTAAGCACATTGTTTTCAAAGGCTATAATACGGTTTATTTAAAGAAATCGGTATATTTTGGTAATTGTGTTAAATTGCAGTTAATTCATATAGATTCGACATTTCCAAGATAAACCGACAATATGCATACATTTTTCACAATAGGCGATCATATGACATAATTCTCTTTTAATACATACGACCAAAATGTGTATATTTTAATATAATAATAAAATACTTATTTTACAAACTGTACTTTTTGTGAAAACCAACATGAATATCATAATTGTTTGTCAAACCAATCAGTGTGTTTGTGTGTGTGTTGAACAAAAATATGTTTTGCGAAAAGTACAACCAAAGATAATGTTCTAATTTAGCCACAAACCCCGTTTGAAAACCTTGTACTGAAAGCCGTACAATCTAAATAAATCTAGATAGAAGATAAAGTGGTTGAGTTTTAAATCATGGGAAGACATAAAACTTCATAACACTTCATAATTGTATGTCAACTGCTCTTAACTTATCTTTATATAAGACACAAAACTCACTGTGACGATGCTATTTTTGAACATTTATCAATTATCTAGGGCAATAATCGTGGGCAGAAATAAACTATATTGATGCTTTCACGGCGAAATCATATTTTATCTTTACCTTGATGCAAATATTGAAGACGAACACTATTAATCGCAGATACAGTCGTTAATACACTGAGTCCCTTTGGCCCGTCATGCCGTTCTTTGAAGGTTTACAATTTTTCTAAAAGGCATTCGACGTTGATCATTTCGCCATAACGGGTACTGTCATCGTGAACGAATTATTAATGCAACTAATCACCAAAAATAAACCGATTGCGGTTAAATATCATCATTGATTATAACCGAAAATAACCTTTATTTTTCCTGAAAGAAATGCATTCAATTACCCACTAGTTGGAACACGGTTAGTGCGAACTTAACAATTAACTAACTGCACCAAGTGGAATTCGCGCTTACCGTCAACATGTTCAAACATAAAAGGGCGACTAATTACTGTCGTGGAGTAGTCGTTTTGGCGTTTTCGTTTTGCTGCGCTTGAGATCAAACGTTAGAGCTGCCGAATAAGGACCGCACTAACGTATTATATCATATGTAATGTGGTTCTCGTTTTGATGCTTAAACAAGTCAGCTTCAGAGGAACATTAGAAATTCATTGCGATTATTTATCTATTAATTGCTTTTGAACAATAATATGTCACATGGTTTGTTTATTGAATGAAACTGTAGTGTTAAGTCTGTAAGTATCGACCAATAAATGTTCATGACGACTACAGCACCCGATTACAGTTAAACCGGCGGTTAACCACATACCGGCGGTTAAAAGTCGGTAACATGTTGGTTACTGGTCGGTTAGCGTTTGTATAAAATTTGGTTAGTTATATCGATCGGTTAAACCCCAGTTAAAACATACCCTGCTTCCCTAGGTGGGTAAGTACAAGTAACCGAGAGGTAACTTACACAAAATGGCCGCGGCGCGCGACATTATAAAAGCTAACCATCGACGACATTTACAATTTCGACGAGTAAACAACAAATTGCAGCGACTGATACTTAATTTGACTTAATTTACAGGGCAAAACGATTTCCGACTTCGGACCACGAATTTAAGGACGCACAGAACGTGTTTCTTATATTCTGTTATGGGTATGCCGTGTGTGATCCGATGCATCAATGGCGCCCATGTTAAAATCATTTCTCCGAGAACAGGGAACAACAAAAGTACAAACAAAAAACAAAACACGTTCGAACTAGTATCTTACCTATAATAATCCTTTAAAATCCATAAATAATCCATTTAATTCAATAATTGACGAGTTTGCAGCTAGGGTCTTTGATAATTATTTTAGCATAGTTAAATAAACACCCTTATGCCATCATATCATTATATTCAAATGAGAACTCAATAAACTTTCTTCTTCGTCACACGCTACGTCATGTACTCTATGTACATTTCTGCTGTTAAAATGAACCGGAGCAGTTTATCAAATGTGTCGTGTTCTGAGAAAACTGGGCATAATGCATGTGCGTAAAGTGTCGTGCCATATTAGCCTGTGCAGTTCGCACAGGCTAATCAGGGACGACACTTCACGCTTTTATGACATTTTTTGTTAAAATGAAGTACCTTCTTAGCAAAAATCAATTTTTGGCGGAAAGCGTCGTCCCTGATTAGCCTGTGCGGACTCAACAAGCTAATCTGGGACGCACATGCATTATGCCCAGTTTTCTCAGAACACGACACAAATAAAAGCCGTTGGTGAACTCGGTTGCATTTGCAGATTTCTGCATACAAAGATATGTTTAAACTTGAACAGTGTTTTATTTGTCTATGGTAAATTCCCTTATTGTACAAGAAAGTAAGTAAGTTTATTGTATACATACGCCAAATTAGAAGAATAGTCTAGCATGTTACGACGACCATGTATAATTTTTATGTTACATCTAAAGCAACTAGAAGAATAGACGTCTTTGTAAGCACTCTCTTGCAGTTTTGGAAGCACCAGGGATTCCGCTAAATGATGCAAATCCCGACATCATTATCAATATGTCCCTGGTCATTTTGATGAACTCATAGTTAAAATTTACACTTTATCTTATTGTGAATTCATTTGTAAATGAATTTGATGGAAAAAAATACATGTCGCTGTTTATAAGCGTGACACTTCGCGCGAAAATTACGTCATTAGAAAATGCATTGTGGGAATGTTTTGGTTAAAGTTACCGGTGGTTAAATTCCACTATGCACGGTTAGGTTACTTTGCGGTATATCGTGTTTATACAATAGAGTTACCTTGAAGGTTACTATACCTGAATAACCGCAAACTTACCAAGGTTTGAATGTTACCGAGCGGTAACTTTAACCAGCGTTTATACAATCGGGTGCAGGTTGTTCAGGATGTACACTTTAATGCATTCAGACATGTATTGTTTTGATTTAGTTGTAAGTGATTTGTGATATAACATATTATAAAAAATCATATTAAAATACGTTGATTTCGTAAATTAATAGCATAGCCCTTTAAATAGTAGTACACTTTTGGCAATCGACACAAACTTAAACGCCATACTGATTACTCTAACTTGTTGACGTGAGTATAGTTCATACTTCATTCGTTGCATAACACCCCGTTTGCAACTATGACTTCAGAAACGGAAACCAAATATTGCGTTTTTTTATTACACTTTGAAAATTCCAATATTTATTATAACATGACCTACCCACGCAAAATTATTACAATGTGAAAGCACTATTACTAACAAGAGATGTGTTTGTCAGAAACGCAATGCCCCCTATTGCGCCGCTTTGAAGCCATATATTTAACCGTTGACTTTGAAGGATGACCTTTCACCACTTAAAATGTGCAGCTCCATAAGATACAAATGCATGCCAAGTATCAAGTTGCTATCTTCAAAATTGCAAACGTTATCGCAAAACTTTAACCAAGGTTAAAGTTTTAGGTTAAAGTTTGGATGACAGACAGAATGACAGACAGAATGACAGACAGACAGGCCAAAAACAATATACCCCCGATCATTCGATCCGGGGGCATAACAATTTAAGATAAACTTAAATCCAACAATAACTAGTTTAGTAGTTATCCCTTAATACGAAGGTAATATGCAAGGTGTGTATTTTCTTATATATAATATGATTAAGAAAATTGGCTAAATCAAAGTATCAAAGTAACACTATCTTAAAAAAATCAAAACAAAGGAACGAAACACGTGCACAATAGTGAACACTTGGAGACTTTTCTAACGCAAAACTGTTCAATCTTTTATATGTCAAAAATGAGTTAAGAGTTTGATTTCAAATTGCACATAATTAATCATTCGACTATATTCTGTACAATAAAACGATAACATCATTCATCCCTTACAATCGGGCTCCTTTGCGCATGTAGTAGGTATGGTTTTATCTTTTTGCACGTAAAATGGTGAGACGTATTATGATATGGCTTGATTCACCAGGAAAACATCAAATTAATTAAAAATCAATACGTATCGTATACACTTGTAGGAGCGACACAGCGCATTTGTCATGTTGCAGGCTACCTTTTCCAATTTCTGAAGCATCTGATCGTCACGGATGAATGATGCTATCGTTTGCTTGCACATACTGTAGTCAAATGATCAAATGCACAATTTAAACTCAAAATATTATACTCATAACTGAGACATTTAAGTTTGAAAAAAATGCTGCATTCGAAAAGTCACCAAGTGTAGTACAACGCTATATAATTACAATTTAATTTCAATTCCATGGGTTTTTACACGTGAAAAACATATCATTAATTAGAAAAAACAATATGGCTCGTATGAATATTCATAAGCGCAAAGTTGAGAGTCGGTCGGACATTAAAACGTGTAAGTTAATGCGTTCTATTTTTCACATTATTACTTTACGATGTACGAATTTGAGAATTTTACCTTTTCAGTGATTTTTTTAATTGGGTATGTTTGATATTTTAATGTTGATCAATTGCAAATAAATTTACATTAAGTATTAGATATTTGATGAATTAGTCTGAGTCCAATTTTTTACAAAATCCGCTCTAAAATAAGCGAGCTGTATTGATTTGAATACGTGTTGCGTTAGAAAATCTCCAAGTGTATTGGAGTTTATAACGGAGGAACGTTTTGATAACGTTAATTATATATATTATAAATAAAAATAAATAAAATAAGATTTCAACTTATCGAAAAAGCACACGTTTGTTACCATTTACTACATTATTACTTACGCCATTCCAGTCGCTGATCATTCGACCGGTGATTTACGCTGATCGCATTATATTACGCAGCTTATTTTAAGATCATTGCAAAAAGAGTAAATCCACAGCTCTTATTTAATTGTCACAGAATCATGTAAGAATAGCATGCACGTCTGCCCGTCTGCTATGCGTCTCCAAAATAAAAGCAATGAAGATAAACTCGTTATCTGTATATCTATTTTGGGCCGAAATCACGTGATATAAAATCAAAGCATTGAGAACACTGATTGACGATCTTGCTATGAATTGTTAGTATTTTGTTAGGGATCTGTTGCTTTAATTTAATTTAAATGTTGAATAAATCTTTCCTTTTTGGCACCATGTCGATCAAAATATCATGCAAGGCATTATCATTGCAATTTGATAATAAACTCTTTAAAGGAATTTAAATGTTAATGAGTGCGGAGGAAATCAACAAGATAAAATATGTGTTGTATTTGTTTATTTGTTTATTAAAATATTTGTATCGAAGTCAAACAGAAATGTTTGTCGCAGTTTCACAGTGTTGCTATTTAGAATGTTTAGTGTTTTATAAATGATTCTGCTACTTTCCATTTATTGAGAATGCTGGAGAGTAACGGATTGAATTAGTCGTGGGTATCCGGCTATGAATCACACGTGACCGCGATCTAACCGTAAGTACGTATTCCTACGCGCCAATTAACGCGTTATAATGTATAATTATAATGTAATGTAATTAATGTGCGAAGAGGCTGGTCTTCACACAAACAAGAAACTTACGAACCATGCAACACGGAAGACGTAAGTGTCTAAACTAGGGGACAATGGAATAGCACCAACGGACATATTTCAGATATCTGGACATAAAAACATGCAATCTGTCCTTAATTACTTTTCACTGTCAGAAACAAAACATCGCCAAATTTAAGAGATATTAAATAAAAGCAACAATAAAATGATGACAAATGAAAGCATCCCGAGCATCACAAAAAAGTGTACCTCATCTGATTTTCAAGGAGCACTGCATCTCCAGCAACAAGCAATTTCATTTCTTCCCGAAGCAACTGGCCCACGTGTTCGTCCAGTCCACGTCTCAAATCTTCCATCTTCTGGGACTCCCACCATGACAGCAGCTTGAAACATCTCCGTTAACATGGATGGACGAATTAATCGAAGCGTACAATCCTTGTTTGCAGTTTCAACTGCAAATATTCAAACTTTCTCAGTTTGCATGAAATAATTAATGTAAAGTGTGACATTTACTGTAACTGTTCTCATAACTAAACCGCTCGGATAATCTATAGCAACAACAATGTGTTTATAAAAAATATACCAAAGTATCGTTGTTTTGTTAGATTTTAACTACCAATGTTAACTGACGATGTTTTGTCGGACCCTGGGAGGAAGCGCAATGTTTTGTAGGGCATATTGCGGCTCGCAATACTGAAAGAGTCATGTACATGTTTTACTGGAAACAATTATAGAGAAACTGTTTGAAATACATTTTTTTGTACTTTGAGACATATAATCAAAACATAAAAACGCGATATAAATCAAGAAGCAAAATATTAATCATTACTTAAAATACTGAATACAGCTTCGTTCATGAATTATCAACATATGAAATCGACAAAAAAAATATATAGCGTTGCAAAACGATTAAATAATTTAGACACATTATGTCGTTTAAGTTAATTTGTTACAACACCTGTAACACTTATATAAAGTATACAATGTATAGAATTTAGTGACAGTATGGATCGCCGAATGGTTTAGCTAAATGATACTTGTTCCAGTCTCGCTGTGGACACTTACAGTAGCGTAAGCGATTGTGTTCTGCGATTAAGCGGTCAAAAATCGCTTAAAAGTAAGCGTTTTTAACCGAACTAACCGCTTAATAGATTTACAGCGGTTAATAAGCGTTTTAAACGGATTTCATCGGTTTTTAAGCGTTTTAATCCGTTGAATTGCAAAACAACTTCTTTATGCGATTTTACGCGATTAATCGCTACGCATGCGCATTTGTCCAAACCGCCGAAAAAGCGCCGAATGGGCGGAGCCTAAAAGGGGTAGGTGTGTCCTAAATAGTTATTTATAGATCCTTGATTATCTGTGTAATATCCATTTTCAGATTGAGCGTTAATATTAATTATTTTTTTACTTTTATTGTGTATCCAACATAAATACATTTATGTTATCTAAAGAAATCATCTCGTTTTGCAAATCCTTACAAAAATACTGAAAAATATTTGTATGATACTGTTTGTGGAATAAACATAATTCAATTATGATTAGGGGATCGATGTGAAACACGCTCACGTATTGTCCGACTCTATTCCGGTGTTTGATAACGAAGAAATGTGTCGTAATCGATTGTCGATTGAAACAGTAGATTTTACTAATAAAATATTTAAGACCACCTAACTATTGGCGGAAGTCAATATTTCACGCTGCAAAAACAGAACAGAATTTTTAAGGTAAATTGTGAAAAATCTAAATATATGGGATACACTTTTCTATGTAAATAAACACAGCACAGGGCTGAAATTAATGAGTAATGTAGCCAAAACTAGGATTGCATATTGTTTGAATGTACTGTGCATGCCATGAAATGGGTCAAATTTTTCAATTTTTCATTAAAAATGAGGTTGGTGGGGGGAAAGATCAAGGGTCATAGTTTCACAAGTGAAGAAGCCAGCCTTGTCTTTGGTTGTATTTTCAATGTATGTTGCCTATGTTATGACACTGACACAAAAAGGCTTTATGTCACTTTCTGTTTTGATGAAATAGATTTGACTGTTTGCGGCCTTTCGGAACTCGAAATTGTGTCAAAAATATAGGTTGCAGGCTCTTTCAACCCCAAGATTTTTCGTCCTAGTCCGAAATTTCAGGCTCATTCGGCCCCAAACCAAAGTCTTAAAAAACTTAATTGATTACAAAGGGTGTTGGATTAGCTAGCGGTCCGTTTGGTGACAGTATGGTTTGATTATAATTGAAAAAAGGTGTTTAAAATGATGTATTGTGTTGTCAGTTTGTTTCTGTTTTGCTTTTGATTCTGGATGATTATATGAAATTCCTTGAAAACAATTATCGTTTTAAAAACTGTCAATTTATGTAATTGTTTTAATTATCAAATTGTGCCGGCTTTTAATTGAATCAATTGTCAGTTTGCTTTTTATATATTGCGTTTGATTTAAGGTGTAAAACAGTAAATGATGACTATTACTAGTAGTTTGATATGTACAATCTTCAATCTACATATGTTTTGTTTATACAAATACGGACACAATTCTTCTGTAAGATTATGACTTTTTATTTTAATTTTAAATCTACCATTTATAATCTTAAATCTACCTATTTGTTACCTGTTGATCCGAATGCACATCGCACATGTATTTAACAGCCCGCACCCGAGTGTATAAACGCTGGTTAAAGTTACCGCTCGGTTACTTTCAGCCTTGGTAAGTTTGCGGTTATTCAAGTTTAGTAACCTTCAAGGTAACTCGATTGTATAAACACAATATAGCGCAAAGTAACCTAACAGCGCAAAATTGATTGTAACCACCGATAAATTTAACCAAAACATTCCCACAATGCATTTTCTAATGACGTAATTTTCGCGCGAAGTGTCAAGCTGCGGTTTCGTTAACACACAAAATAAACAGTGACATGTATTTTTTTTATTTAATTAATTTACAATGAATTCACAATAAAATAAAGTGTACATATTAACTATGAGTCCATCAAATTATTTAAAGTGTTAACGAACATATGGCCGGGGGAAAATGTATGATGATGTCGGGATTTGCATCATTTAGTAGAATCCCTGGTGCTTCCAATTGCGGAGAGTGCCTGCAAAGACGCCTACTTTTCTTGTTGTTTTAAGTGATGTAACAAAAACATGGTAGTTGTTACATGCTAGCCTATTCTTCTCATTTGGCTTATTGCCCGTTTTCATGACTGCGTTATAAAATAATACCTTTAGCGAATTAACGATTTTTTACACATTCAACGCACAACGCTAAGTATATCATTAACTTAAAATAACATCCGAAAATCACTATGTCTCACTCTGTAGTCCAATCTTTCATATTGCAATTGAGGAAAGTGCAAGTCTTTTTGAGGATTTATTATAAATGCGACTTATTTCACATGCACATGGACTGTATATCGACATACGGTATTTGAATTGTCAATTAATCACATTTTTCTTAGTTCGTGCAATGTGCATTGTTTATAATCCGTGCATATAATTTTGACATTTCAGAATGTACAACAAGCCATACAAATATCGCACAATTCATAAACAATCTGCAATATTTGCTTTCCGATTTAATTCATGTAAAGCATAGAGATGTGTAAAGTATAAGATGGTAAAAATAGCACCACACTGGAATTTGAATGTCTCATTTTGTACATGGGTATTATCGACTCGTGTATCTGTTGTGTAATCAAATATTTTTTCATTCTTTGCGTATTTATATATAAAATTATTTTCTTGTACAAAAAGGGCATTTACCATAGACAAATAAAACATTGTGCAAGTTTAAACATATGTTTGTTTGCAGAAATCTGCAAATGCAACTGAGTTTACCTACTGCTATTATTTTATAAACTGCTCCGGTTCACAACGTCACATGACGCAGCGTGAGAGAAGAAGAAAGTTTATCGAGTTCATGAACTCATTTGAATATAGTATGGCATAATGGTCTTTATTTAACTATGCTAAAATAATTATTAAAGACCCTGGATGCAAAATTGTCAATTATTGAGTTAAATAGATTATTTATGGATTTCAAAAGATTATTAAAGGTAAGATACTAGTGTGAACGTGTTTTTGTTTATGTTTGTACTTCTTTCGTTCCCTATTCTCGGAGAAAGGATTTTAACATGGGCGCCATTGATGCATCGGATCACACACGGCACACCCAAAACACGTTCTGTGCGTCCTTAAATTCGTCGTCCGAAGTCGGAAAACGTATTGCCCTGTATATTAAGTCAAATAAAGTGTCAGTGTCTGCAAGTGTCTGTTTAGTCTTCGAAATTGTCAAGGTCGTTGATGGTTAGCTTTTATAATGTCGTGCGACTCGGATATTTTGTGTAAGTTACCTCTCGGTTTCTTGAAGTCTTCTTACCCACATAGGGAAGCAGGGTATTTTTGAACTAGGTTTTAACCAATCGGTATAACTAACCCAATTTTATACATGCGCTTACCGACTAGTAACCAACAAGTTACCGACTTTTAACCGCCGGTTTAACTGAATATACAATCGGGGGCTAATAAAGAATATTAAACCTGGCATAGGTGCGGGTGTGCTACACAATGGCTTCATTCGATAATGAATGACAGGGTCGGAGTAATTAAAGAAACCAACGTCAGTTTAATGTGTTAACGATGTGTATCAGGAACAAGTGTATGATGTCAATAAGAATAAGAATTGTTACGAAATTTGAAAACACTTTAATTGTAGGCATTTCAGCAACATATTTTGTTTACTTTGATTGCTTAGGAAAATAAATTGATAATTGTCTATGAAACACTTAACAGTTTCGTTCATTAGTGCCATTTCGTAAACGAATTGTGTTATGATGCTGATGTAATTTCACTAAATTAATTAAAACAATGAAAAAAAATTGTGCAGTAAATTCTAAACTGTATTTTATTGTTAAGACGTGTGTATTCCTTATTGTTATCACTTTAAAGTTATCCAAAAATATGTAATAGATATAAATTTATAGTTTGTTTTATTTTCAAAGCCGTTGCAGACTCTTGTATCTAGTCTATGATAAAGACTCCTTTCGACGACGACATACCTGAAGCAAAAGACAAGATAATATTTTTATGTCCTACTATAGTGGGGGACATATTGTTTTTGCCCTGTCTGTTGGTTTGTTTGTGTGTGTGTTCGTTTGTTTGCCCAAACTTTATCATTTGCAATAACTTTTGCAATATTGAAGATAGCAACTTGGTATTTGGCATGCATATGTATCTCATAGATCTGCACATTTTGAGTGGTGAAAGGTCAAGGTCATCCTTCAAGGTCAAAGGTCAAATATATAGCTTCAAAGCGGCGCAAAAGAGGACATAGTGTTTCTGACAACACATGTTTTGTTTCAAATTGAATACTTTTCAATACAGATAATATAATAATGTAATAAACAATATTCCATAGTTTTAAAGAGTATCAAACAACATATATTCAATGATTTATTCAAATTAAAAATGGGGCAGAAAATGACTGGTATTTGGGCCGAATGAGCCTGAAATTAGGGCCGAATAAGCCTGAAAAAGACGGGGCCGAAAGAGCTTGGGGTCAAAAGAGCCGACAACCAAAAATATATCCCCTGCCCCCTAAACAGTGAGCGTGCATATTGATAGAAAAAGCAAAGATATTGTGATAAAGCGGGGCTTTTTTCCTAATATGGCTATAGTAAAACCTTGTTAACACTCTAGAGGTCACATTTATTTTCCGATCATCATAAAACTTGGTCAAAAGATTTGTCCCAATGATATCTTGGATGAGTTCGAAAATGGTTTTGGTTGCTTTAAAAACATGGGCACCAGGGGCGGGGCATTTTTCCTTAAATGGTTTTAGTAAAACTTTGTTAACACTCTAGAGGCCACATTTATTGTTCGATCTTCATGAAATTTGGTCAGAAGATTGGTCTCAATGATATCTTGGATGAGTTTGAAAATAATTATGTTTGCTTGAAAAAAAATGGTTCAAGGGGGCATTTTTCCTTATATGGCTACAGTGAAATCTTGTCAACACTCTAGAGGCCACATTTACTGTCCGATCTTTATGAAACTTGGTTAGAAGATTCATCCTGATAATATCTTGGATGAGTTCAAAAATGATGCCGGTTGGTTGAAAAACATGGCTGCCAGGGGGGCGGGGAATTTTTTCTTATATGGCTATAGTAAAACCTTGTTAACACTATAGAGGCCACATTTATTTTCTGATCTTCGTGAAACTTGGTCAGAAGATTGGTCCCAATAATATCTTGTTATCTCAAGTAAGTGACTTTGGGCCTTTCAGGCCTTCTTGTTTTTAATTCCTTAAAAAACATATCCCGACACAATTATGTTTCACTGAGGATGTTCTGCTTCTATTAAGGAAAGATACCAGTAATGACTTGAAACAGTAAAACGGGTTCTGGATGATAAATCACGAATGCTTAGAGTTAGGATCAGGAAAGTTAATGGCGGCCCTTATAGTTTTTTAGGACCCTAGGTCAAAGTTCAAGGTCACAGTGACCTGATGCCACTGCAACTGACAGCCCATATGAGGGGCATGTGTGTTTTACAAACAGTCCTTTTTATAAGTATAATGCTGCCTTATGCAGCATGCATAATAGTGCATTTAGCCTTTAAAGCGCACACTTGTTAATTCAACAAGTAACTGTTTTTGTATTAACACCCACTTCCCAGGATTCGCAAACGAAACTGTTCATATTTTTTAATTTGTTCCAACTAGGATTATACGTGATAATATTTGCCATGATGTTTTAAATCGTTCAATCTTATATACAATTTATGTATAATTTTTGTAAAATATTTGAACCTCTTAAGTTTGCTTGCCCATCATCAAAAGTTTGTATAATCCTGTTTTATTTAAGCTCACCTGATTGCTCAGGTGAGGTTTTAGGATTGGTCTTTGTCCGTTATCCGTCCGTCTGTCCACATTTGGTTTGTAAACACTATAGCATTCACATTTCTAATGCATTCTTTATCAAAGCTGCTGAGAAGCTATAATGGCCACATGATCTCAGTCAAGTTTGATAATGAGCAAAATTACATAATAAATGCCAGAATAACTGCCCTTTGATCGCTCACATTTTCATTATATTATACAAAATCATGGTAAACACTGTTGAGCTCACAATTTTGTTTCAGATTTTATGAATCTTGGTCATGATATTAATTTTCGTAATCAAAATTTGATGTTTGATCATTAGGGGTTAAAAATATAGGTCACCAGGTAAAATCTTAACAAAAACCTCGCAAACGCTCCATACACGAGAGTTTTGGTTTGATTCAATAATGATGAAACTTGACCAGGAAGTTTGTTTGGACAATATCTAGGTCAAGTTTGACGTTTGGTAATGTGGGGAAAAAATCAAGGTCATGGGGTCTATTCTTCCAAAAATCTTGCAACACACTAGAGGCCATAGTTAATGGTCCGAAAATGATGATACTTAGCAAGGATGTTTTATTTGATGATAACTAGGCCTTGTAAACACATGTAGAATTAGCATTACTCGCAAATGTTTTTATTGCAATTGCAAAACACCCATGCAAATTGACAGTACAAAATCAAAATTAATCATATGTTCACACTGCAACAGTAAACAGAAACTATTTCAATCAATAATTATCTAATATGTTCTAGAGTACTGAATTTTCAACTAAGCAATACACAAGGCCTTGTAAAAAAGGTGAGCAAACTAGGGCCATCTAAGCCAGCATTCAATAACTTATCAAATATTATCCATGCCAATGGTCAACAAACGATAAATGATTTTCTGACAAGTTATTTTTTCTGTACTTTATATTTTCTCGAATTCAAACTATTACAGCATGGATGTCATATTGCCCCTGGAAATGTTGATCTGGGCAAGTTATTTGAAAATCTAGTTATATGTTCAAGCAAGCACATATAGAAGATTGGAAAGAACTTATTAACACTTGTAAACAAATATTTGTGAATAAATTGGTTATGGCAAAATTAATTTAGGTGGTGTTTTCACACAGCCCTGTTTATGTTTGCATGACATTTACAATGCTCCTTCTTGATAATATTAATTCTTGATATTACTCATAACTATTTTTAAAAAGAAACAAAACAGGTATTTTAATATGAATTCTTGTGTTTCAGATTTTATAAGAGAAAAGTACGCTTCAATGTGCTGAAATTTCAAAATGAAGTCTGCACACAGCCATGTCCGGAGACAAGCTATAGCTATACAATGCAGCATTTTAGTTAGTTTTGTTATGACAATGAAAACAATTACTGAAATTAAGCTGTTTTAAAGATGAAGAAGAATTTGAGCTCATGTATAATTGCGTATTAAAGAAAATGAAGGCAATGCCACCAACATGGATTTAGCATACACAATGAACAACAGACATGGTAAGTTTATAAATATTCTTTAATAAACCTGTTATGATTTGCCTTTTTGATATATTGTAGTACTGTTTTTATCCAGGTTTTCCGAAGGAAAAAACTGGTTATTAGATTTGCGAATGTCGGCGGGAGGGCGAGCAGGCGGAAGAAATTAGTCCGGGCCATAACTTTGTCGTTCATTGTGAGATTTTAAAATCATTTGGCGAATTTGTTCACTGTCATTAGACGGTGTGTTGCGCGAATAAATTATGTTGGTATCTCGAAGGTCAAGGTCACACATTAAGTTTAAAGGTCAAAAATGGCCATAAATGAGTTTGTCCGGGCCATAACTATGTCATTAATTGGAGCTGCAAATTTTTATTGATGAAAGGTCAATGGTCATCCTTCAAGGTCAAAGGTCAAATATATGACATCAAAGCGGCGCAGAAGGGGTCATTGTGTTTCTGGCAAACACATCTCTTGTTTTTGACATCTTGTTGGCCTCTACAAAGATTGCTCAAAGTATGGCCCTGGGGTCAAAATAGCCCTGCCCTGGAGGTTGCCAAGTGTTAACCTTTGTATCCATATTGTAAACATGTAAGAAAAAAACTCTAAAATAACAAGGCCAACAAACAATACCAAACTTCCAGATTGATGTCAGACATTCGGTCTGACGAATTGTCAAATTCTGTCAGACCGGATGAGTGTTTGTCAGACCAAACAAAAAGAGAGAAAACACAAAATGAAATGACGGTTACACATAGTATTTATTTATATCATAATGACATATATCAAGTATGTACTATCTAGGAATATCATAAAACAAGTATGTTAGTATATATTACTAGAAATTATCAGATATTGGAAAAGAGATTGGAATTCAAATAATTGATTATCTTCTTCTCATTGTCTCCTTCCTCCTGAAAATCTGAACAGTAATCACTCTTGTCATCTTTACAGTATTGATAATTGATTTGTTGAGTTTCTGCGTCAAAGTCTAAGACATTATCAGGTTCAGCCGTCTCCTGCTCAACTGAGGTTACTTCAATTAATAGATGATCAATCTCTTTAGTCTCGACAAATTTGTTTTGCCAATATTCTCAATACAATAGTATCAGTACCAGGTAATACTTTGGTAAGAAACCTTAGCATATCAGGCAAATCTCACAATACAAAATATAAAGACAATAAAATTAGTTGTGAAATAGTCTTTTGGAAAGAAGACAACAATATTATGAAAACGAAATCACCTGAAAACAATTATACGTCAACGTTATTTTCGCTTCGCCATGCTGTTTACATTGAAGACAATTGACCTCTAACAAATGCGAGCACCTTGCTTCATGGTCCCAGCTCTCGCATTTTGCGAATTGACATGCACATATGAGCGTGGAACTAGTACTTTATAAATATCCGTTTGGAAATTTCCAGACGCTGTCACGGAATATACCGAGTTGCAACAGTTTGTATTTCATATTCATCGGAACACACTCGGCAAATTCCGTCTCTACGTTCAGAATAGTTTACGAATATAGTATCGCGAGATCCGAGTTATTTCGGAAAATAACGCGTATAACCGAACATGTGCGAGCTATTCTTATTGGAGGACACAAATAGATCGAAAACATAAAAACGACACTGGCATTAACGTACACAACGCGACCCGTGCTTTTTGCCGCGATTCTCGCATCACCGCAATCGATGCAACGTGACAAATCACGGTGATTCCGAGCGACAAGAA
Organism: Dreissena polymorpha; assembly: GCF_020536995.1. Taxonomy (NCBI): domain Eukaryota; kingdom Metazoa; phylum Mollusca; class Bivalvia; order Myida; family Dreissenidae; genus Dreissena; species Dreissena polymorpha. Next base: position 72,244,081 of record NC_068368.1, on the reverse strand, counting down.
CATTTGGGTGATGTCTCGGGGACTCCATGGTGACCGTCGCGCAATGTATCTCGCTGTTACGCAATCAGCGCGAATCATCGCAAATCACCGCGAACCGCCGTGTTTCACCTTTTTAAGCGATACACATTGAGGGTTACACTACATTACATGTAACATATATGTATACATTTACATTATACATTGCAATAATACAGCTTTTGTTGTTGTTGTATACAATGGGCATATTAGCTAAAATACTCCCGTTCCGACATGAACTTGATGAAGTAATGTCGGAAGCTTTAATGGCTCCAAATTCATATAACAGCGCAGAATGATCATGCAATAATTATTGAACATAACATGTAAACATTAGTTAACTAATTGCATTAGCAGAATGTTTATTAAAACTTACAATCAATTATATTACAGGCCCGAATACACTACCAATGTTCAAATTCCATAGTGTTGCCATATACATGTAGCGGAGCACTGTGTACATTGAAAGTTGCATTGTTTTTCGTCATTGGTCGGTTAAAAATACCTTGTTTCTCTATACGTGGTATTAGATTTCGACAAAACTAATAATTTGGTAACTTACAAGAAATATAAGTTTTCCATTTAAACTTGGATCTTACCGTGTGTGTTTATTGACGTTATTAATTATGTAAATACTTATTTTTGCATTTTATTAAGAATTATAACGTGTAGCCCTTTTGTTAACAGTGTTTAACAAAATATTCGCTCCTTAAGACACAGAAAATTGTTTAAGTAACACTTTCATTTCAAGGTTAAATGGAGAGCTGCAACGATTCACCAACAGGTCGATTCGATTTCGATTTCAGACACTCCGATACCGATTTTTACGATTCGATTCATCTTCAAACCTCAGTTTTATCATATATTCAATCTTATGCCTCAAAATAAACACTTCTGTTCAAATGTAATTTCAATAAAACACATACAAAAGAATAGCAAATTAGGAATTTTAATATAACAACTTCTCACTAGAAGATTGTGTTGATTACACAATAATTTAAAAAATAAAAATTATAATCATAAGAACGTATCTGAAATCAGTGGAATGGTAGTAAAATCACTATTATACGTTTACCTAAAACCGCTACAAGCATGTATTACATTGTGCCATGACAGCATCACCTGTTACCTGTAGGACAAATCACATTCTCTAATAAACTTAACAAAAGTCCAACAGAAATAGAACTACTTTTCTGGCTCGCGACTTCAGTAGTTGCACTTGTGCGACCTCTTAGTCCTGCTAAATCAACGTTATGTTTGCGTTTGACATGTTGCATTAGATTAGTGGTTGAGCCGGACTTAGCGTACGCCACATCCGTGAAGCACAGTTTGCTCTTTGCTTTATCGGTAGGGCTACCATCCCCAAACCCAAAATACTGCCACACTTTTGATTTTAACAGCTTAGGCGCATCTCATCTCAATTTGTCGGCAACGACTTGTTCAGCCATTTTGACGCTTTTCCGAAAGTAGACCGTAACGCGCTTATTGATTGGATGACTAAAGTTATAAGCAACCAATCGCGCGCGTCGTAATTGCAGGTAAAGACAAAACCTTCACCTGCCCGTATCAATTGTCGGAATACAGTGTGCTTTACGTATCTATGTATATATATTTATATATGTTAAAAAATCGAATCGAATTTGGTAGGTTTGGTATCATAATCGAATCAAAGCATTTCGAACCGATTTTCGATGAATCGGATCGAATCGTTGCAGCTCTAGTTAAATGTAATCGGTAGATTAGTAATTTAGTCTAATTATTTGGAATAAATTATGCTATACTTATTTATTTTCTATTTCAGGCTCCAATGCGGATAACTCGTGTTACTCGCGTTACTTTCCGAGCGTTGTACATACATTCACAATGCTTGATAAGCCGGAAATAGGAAATGCATTACTGTTCTATTTTTAAGTACACGTTATTATGACATTGTGTTATATAATATGCTGTTATTACATCATTGCCTATATATTAAATCCATTTAACATTGTGTTTGTTTTGCTGAAAAAAAAACACGAGTATATCAACGTAGCACTTAGCGTTCGCTGAGTTCAATAAATTGGATGATGATGTATATTGTACATGCATTTCTCTGGGTTGTCACGCCCAAAACAAAAACAAGAGGGCCATGATGGCCCTGTATTGCTACATTGCTGAAAAAAGGCTGAAACAAATATTATCTGCATGTGCAAAATTTATACTTAAATAAATATAGGCCCTATTTAAGCACATGTACACTTTTGTGACCACCTGGGCTTGGTCAAATTTAACCCCAGGGGCATAATTTGAGCAAGCTTTGTAGAGGACTACTATATCTCACAACATGTACATACACAATATGGAAGCCCTAGGTCCTAGAGTTAAGGACAAGAATATTTTAAAAGTTTTCACAAAATAAGCAAGAAATAAGCGTATATAATGTTCACTTTTGTGACCCGCAGATCAGGGTCAAATTTGACCCAAAGGGCATAATTTGAACAAAATTGGTAAAGGACTATAAGATGTTACTGCATACCAAATTTGGAAGCCATTGTCTGAATGATTTTTGACAATAAGGTTTTTAAAGATTTCACAAAATAGGCGTTTTATAAGCGTTTATTTAATGGTGTGACCCCCAGGGCAGGGTCAAAGAGGAATTATTTGAACAAATATGGTAGAGGTTTATAAGATGTCACTTCATACCAAATTTGGTAGCCCTAGGCCCAATGGTTATGGACAAGAAAATTAAAAGTTTTCACAAAATAGGCCCCATATAAGGGTATGTTCAGTTTTGTGACCCCCCGGGCATGGTCAAATTTGACCCCTAGGGGCATAATTTGAACAAACTTGGTTGAAAACTATTAGATGTCACTACATATTAAATTTGGTAGCCCTATTCCTTATGGTTAGGACAGAAGGATTTTTTAAGTTTTCACAAAATAGTCACTATATAAGCATATAATCGATTTTGTGGCCACCAGGGCAGGGTCAAATTTGACTCCTGGGGCATAATTAGAACAAACTAAGTGAAGGACTATACAATGTCACTACATACCAAATTGTGTAGCCCTAGGCCCAATGGTTATGGACAAGAAATTCTTTGAAGTTTTCACAAAATAGGCATTTTATAAGCATATGTTCAATTTTGTGACCCCCGGGGCAGGTTAAAATTTGATCCCAGGGATAAATTTTGAACACATTTTGTAGAGGACTATAAGATGTCACTGCATACCAAATTTGATAGCCCTAGGCTGGTTGGTTATGGACAAGAGATTTTTGAAGTTTTCACAAAATAGGCTTTATATAAGCATATGTTCAATTTTGTGATCATCGGGTCAGGGTAAAATTTGACACCAGGGGCATAATTTGAACACACTAAGAAGAGAACTATTACATGACACTACAATTATGGACACAAAGATTTTTAAAGTTTTCCCACAATAGGCCTTATATGAGCATATGTTCAATTTTGTGACCTTCGGGGCAGGGTCGAACTTGACCCCAGGGGCATAATTTTAACAAACTAAGAAGAGAACTATTACATGTCACTACACTCTTAATTTGGTAGCCATAGGCCCAATGGTTATGGACAAGAATTTGTAAAGATTTCACAAAATAGACCCTTTATAAGCATATGTTCAATTTTGTGACCCCCGGGGCAGGGTCAAATTTGACCCCAGGGGCATAAGTTGAAAAAATTTGGTAGACGACTATTAAATGTCTCTACATACCAAATATATTAGCCCTAGGCCCAATGGTTATGACGAAAAGATTTTGAAAGTTTTAACAAAATAGGCCTCATATAAGCATATGTTCAATTTTGTGACCACCGGGGCAGGGTCAAATTTGACTCCAGAGGCATAATTTTAAGAATTTTGGTAGAGGACTATTAGATGTCTCTACATACCGACTTTGATAACCCTAGGTCCAATGATTATGGACAAGAAAATTTTGAACATTTTCACAAAATAGGCCTTATATTAGCACATTTTCATTATTGTGACTCCAGGGCAGGGTCAAATTTGACCCCAAGGGCTAATTTGAACACATTTGAAAGAGGTTCACCCCAGGAACGATACTGAGAATTTTCATCAGAATTGGACCAGAAGTTTAGGAGAAGAAGATGTTTTAAGGAAAAGTTAACGCACGCACGCACGGACGCACGCACGACGGACACAGGACCATGACATAAGCCCCGCTGGCCTCTGGCCAGTGGAGCTAAAAACCTCAACAAATGATTATTAAGTGTGTACTGTCCAGCGGGTGATAGTGTTTTTTCTAGTGTCTTATTGGCACTATTTGAACGTGTTCAAAATGTGAAAAGATGTGACAATCACAGAAACATCAGGATGGCGCTGCAAATTAAGTGCGATAATGGATCAAAGGGCATTGACACAAAAAGTTTGTATATATTTTTTGGCGTTTACTCATATTGTCTCTCACAACAAAAAAACTATACAAGTCAAGGTATTATGTTTTATTTCTATCAATAACGATACGGATACGGCGTGTTTGATTTGAAATGACTTTAAAAGAAATATCAAATTGTTGGCGATATACTAGTAACTGTTTTTAAAATACCAAAGAAACATTTAACCGAAATCAACAGAATTCAATGTTCTCTGCGCTACGCAAATTGTATAAACAAGCGGGCCATGATTGCCCTGTATCGCTCGACTGTTTTTCTTTGCGAACATAAACGTGCAATGCGCATGGGTTGAAATGTACTCAAGCATGTGACTTTCTCTTTCTATCCCTCGTCCCACGGGGGGTTTAAAGTTGGAAAGGTTAGCATTTTTATATATGGAAAAAGTTACTACCGTGTTAACTAAACAGATTTAAAAGCCCGGGAATTGTTGCACAGGTCCTTTGCTTATAACGTAGGTACATTTATCTCTCCAAAAGGTATTGTCGTTCTTTCTATTTCAAATATTTTAAGATGCTGAAGATCAAATCTACGTATTTGATTTGAAACAGATTCACAAGACACATAGGAATCAAAATGCCTTAACCCTTTACCAAACGACACATTTTGGACTTTCCCAATTAGAAAGAGGTTGCAGACGTCAATTAAATTAAAATGGAATATGAAGGCAGTATTTTTATGGCAATTTCGGGGCCGATATTCAGCCCCATTCCCCTCAAAAAAGAGTATATATTTATTCCCCGTTTTGTAAAAAATCCCCTCCAGATGTTAAAAAAAAATTAAAAAAATTAGAAACAGCTGTTTCATAATCATGGTAAAATATCTCATATTTATTTCATAAATAACCTACAAAGTATATAACTATAATTTATATGAATTTTTATTATTATAAAGTGTTATATTAAATAAGATAAGATTTTCCCAAATCAGTGGACTTTTCACATGAATTGCATTTTTTTCCCAAAATGGCCAGCCTAAAAACTCATTTAGACTCAAAATCGCTAAGAAAACTGAGACTGTGCATGAAGGCTGAACTGTCTGAAACTAATGTTGAAACAATTATTGATATATATTTCAGAAAAAAGACAGAGACATTCTGCTGTGAATATTATATTCATTCAAACATGTGTGTTCATATAATAAATATCATTACATATAAAAGAGTGAATTTTTAATTTTCCCCTTTTCCTTAAAAAGACGCATTTTTCCCCTTTGGACAAGCCCTGCCACCATTCCCCTATAAGTGAAAAAAAAAACACTGGAAGGAAATGACCAGGTAGGGTAGAAATAATTGTGATAAAAGGAGAAATTGCTCATCAACCCAAACATCCCTAAGACCAACAGGCCTGAGAATATTATGATAATCTAAAGATTATTTCTTTATATTTATAAATGTATTTAATTAAGTAATACATTTGACTTCTAAGATCAATTCATAACTTATATTAAGAAAATTATAAAATGATCAGAAATATATATGGATTGTTGAGCAATTGACAATCATATCCACAATTCATGAGTCACGATTCACAAATGGACTAATGAATAATTAGTTATTAAAAAGTAGCATATACGATAGTCAAGAACATCGCACTTCATTAATTTTAACACCTTCTCTTGGATACAAAGTTTGAGTTTACCGTGCAGTATCATATATTGACTTTTCTTGAAATAATTATGTTCATGGAAGTTGTGTTTTTAAAATCAATAATATGTTATTAAACTGGTTGAAACACTACAAAAAAGACATGAAATCAACATGTCATCCAAAATATTTTCATCCGGATATATGGTCACTTTCGACATATTTATATAAAACCCGACTTTTTTCAGTTTGTAAGAAAAACATTCATAACACATGTGTTTACTTCAATGCCTTTGTAAGCAGTCACAATCTGACCTAAAATGGCACTAAATGACAGGGTTTTATCTCATGTTTACAAGATGTTGATGTTGTTGTTGGTTACAGCTCAACGGCCGCAGTAATCTCCACTGGTAAACGTCATATGTTCAGTTTTGTGACCCCCGGGGCCGGGTCAAATTTGAGCCCAGGGAAATAATTTGAACAAATTTGGTAGAGGACTATTAGATATCACTACATACCTAATTTAGTAGCCCTAGGCTCTATAATTAAGAACAAGAAGATTTTTTAATTTTGCACACAATAGGGCTTACTAAAGAATATGTTCAATTTTTTGACCCCTGGGGCAAGATCAAATTTGTTCCCAGGGGCATAATATGAACAAACTAAGTAGAGAACTATAATTATATGTCACCACCTACCCAATTTGGTAGACAAAGGCCCAATGGTTATGGGCAAGTAGATTTTTATAGTTTGCACAAAATGGGCCCAATATAAGCATATGTTCAATTTTGTGACCCCTGGGGAACGGTCAAATTTTATCCCAGGGGCTTAATTTGAAAAAACTTAGTAGAGGACTATAAGATGTCATTACATACCAAATTTGGTAGCCCTATGCCATACTGTTATGGACAAGAAGATTTTTAAAGATTTCACAAAATAGGCCTTATATAAGCAAATTTTCGATTTGTTGACCACCCAGGGCAGGGTCAAATTTGACCCCAGGGGCATAATTTGAATAAACTTGGTAGAGGACTATTAGATGTCACTACATACCAAATTGTGTAGCCCTAGTCCCAATGGTTATGGACGTAAAGATTTTTAAAGTTTTCACAAAATAGGCCTTATATAAGCAAATTTTCAATTTTTTGACCCCCCGAGGCAGATTCAAATTTGACCCCAGGGGCATTATTTTATCAAGCTTTGTAGAGGACTATAACATGTCACTACATATTAAATTTGGTAGCCCTTGGCCCAATGGTTATGGACAGTTAGATATTTACAGTTTTCACAAAATAGGCCTTATATAAGCAAATTTTCAATTTTTTGACCCCCCGGGGCAGGATCAAATTTGACCCCAGGGGCATAATTTGAACAAACTTGGTAGAGGGCTATAAGAAATCACTACGTAGCAAATTTGTTAGCCCTAGGCCCAATGGTTATGGACAAGAAGATTATTAAAGTTTGCATAAAATAGGCCATATATAAGCAAATTTTTATTTTTAACCCCCCTGGGGCAGGGTCAAATTTGACCCCAGGGGCATAATTTGAACAAACTTGGTAGAGGACTATAAGATGTCACTTCATAGCAAATTTGGTAGCCCTAGGCCCAATGGTTATGGACAAGAAGATTTTTAAAGTTTGCACAAAATAGGCCTTATATAAGAAAATTTTGAATTGTTTAACTCCCCGGGGCAGGGTCAAATTTGACCCCAGGGGCATAATTTGAACAAACTTGGTAGAGGACTATAAGATGTATCTACATACTAAATGTATTAGCCCTAGGTCCAATGGTTATGGACGAGAAGATTTTGAAAGTTTTCACAAAATAGGCCTTATATAAGCAAATTTTCAATTTTTTTACCTCCCGAGGCAGATTCAAACTGACCCCAGGGGCATTATTTTAACAAACTTTGTAGAGGACTATAAGATGTCACTACGAACTAAATTTGGTAGCCCTTGGCCCAATGGTTATGGACAGTTAGATCTTTACAGTTTTCACTAAATAGGCCTTATATTAGCACATTTTCAATTTTTTGACCCCCCGGGGCAGGATCAAATTTGACCCCAGGGGCATAATTTGAACAAACTTGGTAGAGGACTATAAGAAATCACTACATAGCAAATTTGTTAGCCCTAGGCCCAATGGTTATGGACAAGAAGAATATTAAAGTTTGCACAAAATAGGCCATATATAAGCAAATTTTCATTTTTTTTAACCCCCCTGGGGCAGGATCAAATTTGACCCCAGGGGCATAATTTGAACAAACTTGGTAGAAGACTATAAGATGTCACTTCATAGCAAATTTGGTAGCCCTAGGCCCAATGGTTATGGACAAGAAGATTTTTAAAGTTTGCACAAAATAGGCCTTATATAAGAAAATTTTGGAATTGTTTAACTCCCCGGGGCAGGGTCAAATTTGACCCCAGGGGCATAATTTGAACAAACTTGGTAGAGGACTATAAGGTGACACTACATAGCCGATTTAATAGCCCTATGCCCAATGGTTATGGACAAAAAGATTTTTAAAGTTTGCACAAAATAGGCCTTATATAAGCAAATTTTCAATTTTTTAACCCCCGGAGCAGGGTCAAATTTAACCCAGGGGCATAATTTGAACAAAAAAGGGGCATACTTTGAACAAACTTGGTAGAGGACTATAAGATGTCACTACATAGCAAATTTGGTAGCCCTAGGCCCAATCGTTATGGACTAGAAGATTTTTAAAGTTTGCACAAAATATGCCTTAAATAAGCACATTTTCAGTTTTTTAATCCCCCGGGGCAGGGTCAAATTTGATCCCGGGGGCATAATTCGAACAAACTTGGTAGATGACTATAAGATGTCACTACATACTAAATTTAATAGCCCTAGGCCCAATGGTTATGGACAAGAAGATTTATAAAGTTTGCACAAAATAGGCCTTATATAAGCACATTTTCTAATTTTGACCCCAGGGGCATAATTTGAACAAATTTGAAAGAGGTTCACCACATGAACATTCCTGAGAATTTTCATCAGAATTGGACCAGTAGTTTAGAGGAAAAAGATGTTTAAAGAAAAAGAGAACGCACGGACGGATGACGCACACACGATGGACACAGGACCATGACATAAGCCCCGCTGGCCTTTGGCCAGTGGAGCTAAACATGAATGTGGTTTAGTACTCTGAAGTAGAGCAGACGTTGATAAAGAACATGCAGACGGTTGTTTTGTTTAACTCACAAAAGGGTTATCACCTTTAGCATGAACCCCCTTTCGCGGTGTTGTGAAGCTGTGCCTGGAAACAGTTCCTTTGGTGAAGTCGGACATATACTATTCATTTGAATGCTATGCCACATTTGGAAAACATAGATTGGGAACGTCCGACGTATTGCTGTAGGACTTGATTAGGCACGTCAGACTTTAACTTAATATAGGACTCTGTTCTTCAATCTTGGGAGATATATACTTGTTCAATACATTTTAAGTAAGGAAATAACATAAAGATTTACTTGCCTAACAATTGCTTTTACAACAATTCTTCATCAACTTTAAACTTTAATATTTTCCTTATTCTGATAAAAGCAATCTTCAAACAGAAATCATGCAATATAGGGATTTGTTGTGACTCGTTGGTCTGCTTAATTGTGTATTTTCACAAAATATATAATCAAGAACATGTAACACTATAAGTCACGTTTAATGAAGAGTAATGCAGGGGATTGTTTCGTTAAATTACTACATCCGTTTATCGTTGGGCACATTTAAATTATCTAGCCGAGAGAATTATATTGGCATTCGAGACATCAGTTTATCAAACACGAATATTATAATCTTGAACATTTGAATTTAATAATATATTGCAAGCACTTCATGTGACTTAAATAAAACTTTTTTACAACCTACCACATATCTGATAAAATGGAGTTTCAATTAAGTGAACACATTAATGTCTGTGAGGCATTCTGAAAACACTCAAAAAATCTCCAAAATGTTTGCCTTAGACACTTGAAACATCAATAAACTGGCCTCCAGAGCCCAAACAAACATACAAGAGCATATAAATCTCGGCACAAATAAACAAAATATACTTGGCAATATTTACATAAACTTCTTTTAAGAAGATGATTATACATGTTGATCTGTTTTGCTGTTTTCATAGTCAACATCAATGTAAACTCGTGTTCCCTCACGTAGAAATATCATAAATATGGAATCATTCAGTACTTAACAGCAGGATTTGGAGGAATGAGTGCTGATTTAAGACTTTTAAGTTTTTAGAACAGGCTGTCGCATGGATCTGATCCCAACAAAAATGGTTTCATACCTGTAATTGACTTGTCCCGTATCTCATTTATAGCATTGTTTTCCATGAATGAAGAAAACAATCATTCACTCTTATAGTCTTGTTTCACATGTATATATATACCATATTACAATTCATATTGAAAGTTACAAACTCATCTATACAGAACAGTATCCAGATTAAGTTTGCAAATCCAGATTATTTGCAAACTTATTTTTTGTATTTATTGAACAAGTGTTATGAAATTTTGCATATTTGTAGGGGGCATTGAGTACATACATATAATTGAAAAAAAAGAGTTAAAATGTTTTTGGAAAGTAGAGTTATTTGATGATAAAGTTGCCATCCCCCGTTGGATCCCAACGGAGTTTTGGCTCCCCCGTTAAGAATTGCAATTCTCCAACGGGAGTTTTTTCCAGACGGGAGAATTTTACCTATATTTTACAAAAAATGTAATTTAAATATTATGCTTTGTTTTCTGTTTCAATGTTTACAAATACAAATGTTTAAGTTATAATTGTAAGAAATATGTACTTTAATAAGAAAATAAAGTGTTTGTAGATTTTCTTCCCCCGTGGGGTTTCGACGGGGGATCCCGTCAATCTCCCATATCCATTAAACTCCAACGGGGTTTTCACGGGGGATCCCGTCAATCCCCCATTTAAATTAAACCCCAATGGGAGTTTGACGGGGGATCCCCGTTTAACTCCAATTTATAAAGAACTCCAATGGGAGTTTGACCAGAGAAGGGAGGGGGGGCATCAGACTTCAATAAACAGTTTATACCCATTACAATATATTCCATTGTATAAAGAGTAAAAGACACCACACTTTATTAAATAATTGATGTTTTCTTTGTAAGGTGTCAAAATCAATTTATAATTTTTGAATTTTCTTAACTCGGTACGTTACGTTGAATAAAATGTATTTTTGAAAGAGATTAGACCCACATATTGCTATTTCTGGAAAGATGAATTTAAAACGTTCCATAATTTTGAAAGACTGTATAAATAATATAGTGACTTATCTCGAAAATATATTACATTTACCTTTTGATAATCCAAACGTTGCTTTTATCCATTTCTGTGATGATAAATACAATCCAGAAAGACAATAACATTGGAAACATACTTATTGTCATTCGGAATTGTATTATTGTGTTGTTTATTCCCCTTTAAAGGGGCCTTTTCACAGATTTTGGCATTTTTTAACTTATTCATTAAATGCTTTATATTGATAAATGTAAACATTGGATCGTAAAAGCTCCAGTAAAAAATCAAGAATAAAATTTTAAAAAGGAAAAGAACATTGCCCGGAGCAGGTTTCGAACCAGTGACCCCTGGAGTCCTGCCAGAGTCCTGAAGTAAAAACGATTTAGCCTACTGAGCTATTCCGCCGAGTACAAATGATTGACGTATTTTATACATTATATAAGCAATCTTCGTAGTTTCACAAAATTTAACGACAAAAACAGAACTCTCCAAATTATTCAATCGTTTCGCGTTGCAACGCTTTATAATTTTTAGGTTTTAAAATCGTCAAAAGATGCATATAATGGCTATATTAGACCATGGTCAATGTTCAGTATTACTGTTTCCTCACAAATATCATAACTAAAACGAAAATGTGCGAATCTGAAACAACTTTTTTCAATTTTGTCAATTTACCAAAGCGTAAAAAGATCCCTTTAACAGTTTTTGAAGTTTTTTGCTCGAAATTTTGGGTCCGTCTATAATGCGTATATGACTCATTTTCGCGAATATGAACGAAACGAACGAATATGATCGAATATTTGCAATATTGATGCTTTTTCTGCAATGTTTTTATCAACAAATTACAGTTTAATTTAAAATACAATTAAGACTGTTAACATAAATAGAGCAATTCTCTAGCCATTATCATGTTTCGAACTCTAAAGTCATGTTCGCGAATATGAACATTGTTTTTAGGCTATACAATAACCACGACGACTCCACAATACAAGGTTTACAGTCAACTCGTACCTAAGTCAACTCGCACGGTAGTCAACTCGCACGTTGTTTGGTCAACTCGCACGGAAGTCAACTCGTACCTAAAAGTCAACTCGCACGGTAGTGAAACTATTGATGTGTTGATGGGTTCTGAATGAGTTATTTATGCATAAACACAAATGAGAAATACTTTCAGAGTTTAGTTCAATACTTTTTATTGCAATATTTTCACAAAATAACACATTTTTTTAACGAATTGTGTTTACACCAGGTTACATTATCGGCACATTATAACAGACAGTAAACGTACTTTTTAAAATATATTTTTTAAACTATTATTTTTATTAAAATATTTGAAACACACATTGTCAAAGCTTTATCATGTACACAAGTAGACATTCATCTATATACTTTTATTTTTATATTTATTTCAATATTTACATACAGTATCAAAGCTGTACAATATGTACACAAGTAGACATACATCTATATACTTTTATTTTAATATTTATTTCAATATTTACACACATTATCAAAGATTTACAATATGTACACTAATATTGTAATTTAATGAATAGGACATAAAGACTGATACAACTATTAATTATTAAGAATTTAATATTTGTCATAAAACTATTAATGAAGATCCCGTTACCTATGGAAAACTTATTGCGCACACAATTATAAGTAAAAAACGTATAACAATAATGTTAACGTGAGTACAAATACGTATAGCTTAGTATCATATAAACCGAGTATATATGATTATCATACCTACATGTATTGAAACATTTTTGTACGCAAAGATTATTAATTTTACAATAATAATCAAATGTGTATTTAATTAATAATTTAATAAAATTGCCCAGCATTATTAAAATTTGAACATGAGTTACAGTTCTACATTAATTAATTAAATATTAAATTGTAAAGCATGACAAATTAAAATATTTATTTAAGTATTCCATACTACAGCCTTATTTCTAGGCAACCCCTATCAGTAATAGCCTTATCTACCCCTCGATTATCTGTTTATTGTAATTTTAGGGGTGGGAAATAGGATATGGTGTTTTCAGGTATTGTTACTTTCTTGACTGATTAGGTGACATATGGTTTATTATTACAATTCCAAATTAACAATTAAAGTGATATTATGGGCATGTTTCACTGTTGAATTGAGCTGAACATGATTAACAGGTCAAAAGAGTTAGTTTAAATGTGGTTACTGACGAATTATCTGCAACTCATCTTGCTGCCAGTTGTTTATAAAAAGTATATATTATAGTCGATATTTTACATGACTCACCCAGTCCTCTAAGCCGAAATGATCCGTAAAACAAAATAGTGTATTTGTGTCGTATGAACGAATCTGCACTAAAACTAGATTTAGATTCACTTCGTAAATCAAATCTTGTGTGTCGTCAGTTGTCAAAACGAAACTACGGTTGATATTCAAATGCATTATTTTTCTCTTTCCGGGATATTGTTTTAGTATGTTGATGCTGCATTAACAAATATAAGTGTATATGAAGTGAAAACACCAAAAATAAACAACGGTTGCGATAGACACCTATAAACTGTAATATTCCTATAATATCACTTTAACATTCTAGCGTATGAACATTTCAAAATCTGTCATAGCTTATTAAAAAAGTAAAACATATCAGCTTATATAAAATTTATAACAATTAAATAGAAATTAGAATACAAATAATTAACAAAAACAAAACATGAACGCTGAAAAAGAGCTCTACAAAGACTACATAGACATTTCACAAATGTCACGAAAAACCACTTAAATGTTCACTCGATCTTAACAGAATAGATACATCAGAAAGAATTATATTCATAGAAGAATTTCCATATCAAAATTGTTAGAAAACCATTTTAAAACAGCCGATATCTGTTGATATTCGCCCCTTTCGCGAATATAGTAATATACGCTCTTTAGTCGTACCGAGCACATATCAGTGAAAGGGGGAAAAATTACATATCTTTAGGGTATGGGTAACCTATGGTCTTTAATAATCGATTAGGAATTTATAAAAGGTATTTCTTGTGTTAGGTTTAAGAAAGAATGTCTCAAAATATTGTAAAAAAAAACATTGAAAATTGAAACTAGCGACAGCTCCCTTGCAAGGATATTTTGGATCTCCAAAAAGGAGGTTTTTGCGAAGGTCAATATTTCACGCTGCAGAAACAGAACAGAACTTTGAAGGTAAATTGTGAAAAAACTAAAGACTTCTAGGTAAATAAGCACAGCACATGGTTGAAATTAATGAGTAATGTAGCCAAAACTAGAATTGCATTCTGTTTGAATGTACTTTGCATGCCATGAAATGGGTAAAATTTCTCAATTTTTCATTAAAAAGTAGGTGGGTGGGGGAAAGGGTGTCAGACAATTTACCCCCAAGACAATTCATCCCCTGGACAATTCACTCCAGAATTTGATTTCCTTGGACAATACACCCCCAAGACAATTCACTGCCATATTTTTTATATGATATTGTATTGTCATTTGCTTTTGTCATATTTTAAAATAAGTTGTGAACAGATGTGTTGTGCCGGTGCCCGGTCTACAAAATGCGCACATACCTCGTGATTGGGAACCAGCTACAAATCGGTATAGTGCATGCTGGGTAGCACGAGTTTGTACGGTCTCTTATGCACGGGTGACTGATGCGAGTAGACGTATTTTCCCAAGCTGAGTATTGCTTGGAGTAATTGTGAGCCTGAGTGAGTAATTGTGAGCCTGAGTATAGGTTATATTGTATTATATTGTATTATATGTGTGTTCAACACGTATTTACCTGGAAGGCCATTCCCAGAAGATATAAGTGAGTATGTGACTGTGTATGTGAGTCTGTGAGTTGCCTGCGATTGTGTCAATGACACGCATTTCCCTGGAGGTGTTTTCCCAGAAGTATATGTGTATGTAAGCCGGTGACTGTGTGTTTAAGTACGTATTTGCCTGGAGGTGTATTCCCAGAAGTACATGTATAGTGCTATTTTGTGATGTGCAACCGACGAGTATAGCCGACGAGTTCCCTCGAAGACGACGAGGACGATTGGTGCCATCCTGACGAGCATTCCAGTCGATGCCAACGTGAGTATTGTATTTAGTGCCGTTGCAAGTAATTGCTGTAGATGTTGTGAAAGAACCCTACAAAGAGCTAACCGTGAAAACACTACAGATGTTTGGGGTTATAATTTTGACTTTGTAGCATAATTTTGATGTGAAGATAATAAATGTAGTATGTAAATGAAAGATGAAAAAGTGTTTTTTGTCAAATGCAATCCAACCAATGCTTTTTTTGTACAAATTAAGTATTTTGTATTTATAATATTTGTGCATTGGATTTGAATAACAGTCTGCGAAATAAGCGCATGCCCGTTGGCCTGGGCGTGTAAATTATAGCTCTGGCCTATTAAAATTGCCATATTGTACGCCCGTTGGGCCAGTAGAAATTCCGTGTATCAATATTGTTTCATTTTTAAGTGTGATAAAAGTCATTATTTTGTGAGTACTTTGCGAAGATTTCCGACAGAACTTCGTTCAACTTCGCCTAAAATACGAGATTTAAACGCGTTCCGATTGGTCCATACATTCAACGGTCATTTTCGAGTCGTAACACAGGCCACGTGGTGAACCATTTAGACTGGTTATTTACTATTGGCACAAGTCATGCTGATGTGTTTTCTGCTGAAGTAAACTAATCAACGTACGCGGCTTGCATTTCCGGAATAAACATCGTTTTACTGTGTAACCTTGTTTGTGTGTTTATTTCCAAAGTTGTAAGTCCCTCCGCGCATAAGGCTGCATAATGCTTAAATACGTAGCTGGAGCGAAGCCAGGCAAGAAACTGCCCACTTCTGATCGTAAGTCAACAAATGACTATGAAAAATCGCGGAAACGTGAATTTCAAGAAAAGTGGTAAAAAATCAGTGATGAAGGAGAAGCTACTTCTGTAAGACAGAGTTTAATAAGCTTCGCTTAAAAACACAGCATAAGAAAAAAGTCAACATGTATGATAAAAGTATGCCATCTATGCCTTCACTTGTCAAGTAAACTTCTGGAAAATAACTATCAGGTTGCTTGTTTTACAGGATATGGTTTCTGACTAAGAGGATCTCCAGGATTGACATGACGCCTTATCAGTGATCGCTCCGCCCACTTAATCACGTGGCTCAGCATGAAGAAAACCTAGACAAGCTCACACCAAAATGGCTTCTTTGCCTATAGACTGCATATAGATTTACGCGATATTCCGGATGATTTTATGGACTTGTTTAACACCATATTACACGTGTAAAGGGGTTGATGCCATTTAGTTATTCTTCAAATGCAAAAAATATAAGATTAAAGAGAACATCAGCTATTTATAACGGGTAAATCGGTACATTAAACACGCTCTCAAACGCTTGCACGCTTACCGAAATCGAACCCGTTATTACGTGTTATGGTGGAATTTGCAATAAATTAACACTTCACCGGTATTTACCCGTGTTATTAACAAAATTATTACAGAAACATTCCCCCCTACCCGTGTATTTAACACGAAATAGCGCTTTATAACTGGGAATTCGGTGAAGTTTTACGCGCTTTCTGACGCCGGGTGGGTACCTCAATCCCACATGTTATTGCGTATAAAAGTGATATTAATCATATTAAACATTGCTTATGGGACATTTATCAATCACTATAATTTAAAGCGCAAAACCAACACAGTCGTTTGGACATTGTCTGATATAAAATTAGCGTTGTACGAAAGGGAATACGGTCAGGCTATTATAAATTAATAAGGCTACCAATATCAGACGCTCGCGCAGGTACCGACGTCCGCGAAGTTACCGCATTTATTGTTTAACTAATATCAGTAATAATAACTCTTTTACAATAACAAAATGGTTTTCACTTGTTTCTGACACACACAGAAACTCGATTTTTAACGGGGATTTCGTAAATTTACACGAATTCGGTACCAAAATTCTCAATTCAAAATTCTTATTTTACATGCACACATAATACATACTTAATAATGCTTAGTTATTGCTTATATGACATTTCAAGTTTGTGAAATAAATAAATGTTCTTTAAAGGGGATCTCAATAATTTTGTAAGCTTCCACTCGCTCTTGTCAAGACCGCATTTCCGCGTTGGAAATGGTATAAATTTAATTCATCTAACTTATCTTTCTGGATACCAAATGTCAGAGTTGCATTAACCCTTTTTTACACCGTTTTTTGCCATATTTCATTTCCGTTTTTTAATCCGAACAAAATATAGAAACTCGTTTAAAAAATGAGATATTGGCATTCGAGCTCCTAGTGTGGATTAAAAGCGTTTATTGGTGACACCGCATGAGCGCAAATGTGTAGATACCGTTAATAAGATAATAAATCACATGTCACCTTCAAATAACATGTATGATGTCAATTAAGTGCATTACTATCAGAGTAATAAAACACAGCATGAATTAGGCTTCATGGTGGGGTTTTTTTCTCTGTAAGTAATGCAGATGAACCTCGCTTCTGACCTAGTAACTGATTAAACTATTTTAAAAAAGTGAAATATTATGTGATAATCAGATCGATAACATAAACTATTTAAATCTGCTAGTATATCCGATAAAAATATATTATAATTGTCTTTGACAGTGTTGACGTTCAGTTGTTCGTGGTGACGACCGCATGTATTTATACATCTCTTACAGTTCTCAAGATCTCTTTTCGGCTTTGGAAACGATATAAATTAAATGTCACCAACTAATCTTTCAGGATATCGATTGTTCGAGTTACATAATCCCCATTGACACCGTTTAACCATTTTTAATCGTTGTTTTAAGAGGAAAACAAAAGAAACTCATTGGAATAAAAGTGAACCTTAACATGTAGCTTGTCTAGAAAATGGCGGACAGGTCGTTGCTAACGAGTGCGCCCGATTAATCGATCGCTGATTGGTGGATCAATTCTAGTGGGTGGAGCGATCATAGATAAGGCGTCATGTCAATTGCAGTGATGATTATATGAACGAAGAAGTTGTATATCACATGTTAAATACTTATAATTAATAAAGGACATAATTACATTGACTTGTTATATTGTGTTGCAATTGTTTTTGCAATAGGCTTTACAGTTAACATACCCTGGATACAATTTTACTTTTAATAGATTAACTGCTATTGAAAGATGAAACCCTTTAATAGGGTGTATATTTTAACAAATTTACTTTAGGCTAGTAATTTGCTGCTGGGCTACTTGTCTTTACCATTCCAGTAACCCGAATGGCTAGTGGATAAAATGAACTATCGTGAAGACTGAAATAATATTATTAGGTTAACTGCTATTTTATTATTTGAGAACTTTGTCAAATATTGAAGTTGATTAATTAGTTTCATGTAATTCTTAGAATTTTACAATATGACAATTACTTATTTATTCATTTTAGATGGGATAATTAATTTAATAAAATATTATGGTTTAATTGATAAGAAAACCTTAATTAAAGAAAGGAAATTTAATCTGGTTGGAAGCGTGCTATTAATGGGTATTACAATCAAGCATTCACACACCTGACAAGGCTTAATCAAAGTGTCAACACATATAAACAAAGACTTCAGTTACACACATTGACAAATAATTATGTTGGGCTGGGCAATTCTAAGACCTGGTATTGTATTAAAAAATTCCATTGTTGTTCACCTGATATTTTGACCATTAAGTTGTTGGATTTTCTCTCATTGAAGGATTAGTGATAGAAGTTGTGTTTTGTAATGTTGTGTATTGAAACATATTTTAGTCTGCAATTATCAGTATTCTTTTCAAAGCCAGTATCAAATTCACACCATTTTATGTTATAATTTTTAAAAATGCTACCTCATGATTTATTAAATCTACTATAATACCGCTAGTATGCTCCTCTTAAAAATGTTTTGAAATGTAATGTACTTTTTACAAAAATTGTACTCAATTCAAGTCCACTTCAATCATACAGTATGTTAACTCATTCCATACTACAGCCTTATCTCTAAGCAACCCCAATCAGTAATAGCCTTATCTACCATTAGATAATCAGTACCCTCATCAGCTCTAAATGCCTGACAGATTATCTGTTTATTGATACCTTTATGGGTGTGAAAAAGGTTGTTTTTTAGGTGTTGTTACTTTGTTGACTGATTATGTGACAAATATTTTATTATTATATTTCCCATTTAAAAATAAATATAGTAATTTTATAAAAATTTCGAAATCTTGCATAACTTATCAAATAAAACAATTAGATTATTTCCAAATAATGTATCCAATACCATTATTATGTATTTATACACTTTTTACAAATATAAACTGTATTAATGAATAAAATCAATCTTAAATAAACATAAACACATAATAAATTATTTAATGGCATAAAAGCAATAATAAGATATTGTTAATAATAAGATATTGTTAATAACAAAAACAAACATCAATAGATAAAAAGCACAGTTATGTTTCAATTGCAAGTAATTTTATGAAAAAAAGAAAGAAATTCTGAGAACATCTTAATATGCTTTTATTAGAACTTCATAAAAATAAAAAAGAATACAAATAACTATCCTTAGAAAACAGATATTTGTAATTACTAAATCCTAAACAAACAGCAAAAGATCAAAAAAAATTGTCCAGGAGCAGGGGTGAATTGTCTAGGGGGTGAATTGTCTCCTCGGGGTGAATTGACATGACGCCTTATCAGTGATCGCTCCGCCCACTTAATCACGTGGCTCAGCGGGAAGAAAACCTAGACAAGCTTTCACCAAAATGGCTTCTTTGCCTATAGACTGCATATAGCTTTACGCGATATTCCGGATGATTTTATGGACTTGTTTAACACCATATTACACTTGTAAAGGGGTTGATGCAATTTAGTTATTCTGCAAATACAAAAAAAATATACGATTAAAGAGAACATCAGCTATTTATAACGGGTAAATCGGTACATTAAACACGCTCCCAAACACTTGCGCGCTTACCGAAATCGAACCAGTTATTACTAGTAATGGTGGAATTTGCAATAAATTAACACTTCACCGGTATTTACCCGTGTTATTAACAAAAATTTTACCGAAACATTCCCCCCTACCCGTGTATTTGACACGAAATAGCGCTTTATAACTGGGAATTTGGTGAAGTTTTTACGCGCTTTCTGACGCCGGGTGGGTACCTCAATCCCACATGTTATTGCGTATAAAAGTGATATTAATCATATTAAACATTGCTTATGGGACATTTATCAATCACTATAATTTAAAGCGCAAAAACAACACAGTAAGTTTGGACATTGTCTGATATAAAATTAGCGTTGTACGAAATGGAATACGGTCAGGCTATTATAAATTAATAAGGCTACCAATATCAGACCCTCGCGCAGGTACCGACTTCCCCGAAGTTACCTCATTTATTAGTTAACTAATATCAGTAATAATAACTCTTTTACAATAGCATTTATCGATACGTCTTTATTAAAATAATAACAAAATGGTTTTCACTTGTTTCTTACACACACAGAAACGCGATTTTTAACGGGGATTTCGTAGTAAAGTTACACGAATTGGGTACCAAAATTCTCAATTATTTTACATGCACACGTGACATAATACATACTTAATAATGCTTAGTTATTGCTTATATGACATTTCAAGTTTGTGAAATAAATTAATGTTCTATAAAGGGGATCTCGGTAATTCTTGAAGCTTCCACTCGCTCTTGTCAAGACTGCATTGCCTCGTTGAAAATTTCCGCTTCGGAAACGAAATAAATTCAATGTCACCAACTAATCTGTCAGGATATCGATTGTCCGAGTTACATAATCCCCATTGACACCGTTTATCCATTTTTAATCGTTTTTTTAAAGAGGAAAACAAAAGAAACTCGTTGGAATAAAAGTGAACCTAAACATGTAGCTTGTCTAGAAAATGGCGGACAGGTCGTTGCTAACGAGTGCGCCCGATTAATCGATCGCTGATTGGTGGATCAATTCTAGTGGGCGGAGCGATCATAGATAAGGCGTCATGTCAATTGTCTTGGGGGTGAATTGTCTCGCTTCCGGGGGGAAGATCAAGGGCAATAGTTTCACAAGTGAAAAAGCTGGCCTTGTCTTTGGTTTTATTTTCAATGCATGTTGCCTTAGCGCTATGTAATGACACTGACACAAATAGGCGTTCTTGTGTCACTTTCTGTTTTGATGAAATGGATTTGACTGTTTGCTGCCTTTCGGAACTTGAAATTTGGGCAAAAATATATCCCCTGCCCCCTTAACCCTTTGCATGCTGGGAAATTTGTCGTCTGCTAAAATGTCGTCTGCTGAATTTCTAAAATTAGCATTTTCTTTGATTTTTTTCAAAGAATACTATCAGAATAGCAAACAGTTTGGATCCTGATGAGATGCCACGTTTTGCATAGGCCTTTAAAATTCGGTTCCCGCACTGAAAGGGTTAATAAATGTTATCCACTTTTATAATTGATTTTTTTGTTGTTGGTATTGAATGTATTTACTACAACAAAAATTTTGTTGGTCAAATGTTGAAAAAAGTCCATTAATTGAACAATGATGAAATTATTCACATACTTAAGTGCAATTCAGTGTCGTTACAGTACTGTAGATTTCGTCTGTGTGGTTAATCAAGTGTATCTACTGTAGATTATTTTTAATTTATTGAACATCATTTTTTCACACCTTAGGATGTTTACGTCTGCTGCATCTTTTAGGCTTGAAAGCCACAGGTTGTGAACAAATGTGTGCATGTGTGCATATATTTTATTTCTTAGTTCCTTCCTCATCTGAATAATTACATGACAGTGTGTGATGATGAATATGTATTATCATGCTTATGACAATGTGTTGACCTGGAGCTCCTGCAGTTAAGACTCAAAATGTGGGAAGAATTTTCAATATTAAGAGCTTAATTCTATGCATTAATCTCTGACTCACTGAAAAACATATTTTAAAGTTGACATGGTCATGTGCCATGTGGATCAACCAGAGTACCTAATTTTAGCTCCACCTATATTGTATTTTTACCACCGAAACAATTTACATGGACCCTGGTCCCAGAATGGAAATCAAATACTGGTTGCTGGTGTGACTGCACCAAATTGGCCTTTATTATCAGGCGATCAATTACTTGTAAATGAAAATCTACGGTGGAAACTTTTCGCATTATAATTATTATTAATATTTATTATTGTTACAGTTACATGTAAGTTGTGTCAATACCATCAGTGAATTCGTAGAAATATGGGATATTACGTAACCAAATGCATTGATGGTGTGCACATCACAATTTCAGCAAGAAAAGATTTTTCAGATACCAAATAGACAATTTTATGTGTTAAGTTTCTTTTTGATAAATTAATGCAGTTGTTTTTTACTAACAATATAATATCATCACTATTGAATGCCCATAATCTATGAGCTGTTAGTTTGTTAGTTTCCATTTTTATTTAATGTCATTTATTAATTTAAAAAATCCAAATAGTGCCTTATGCCCTCTTAAATACATGCATCCAGTCTTATCTTATTTTGTCACCTTAGACCCCTAGAGAGCACAGTCACCCACGGTTTATTAGATTACAATCAGTAACACAGTAACTGATAAGCTGAAGGACACACTCCACACAAATATCTTATTATCTCCAGGTCAAACAATCTTGAGATTTGAGTTTTTTTTATTAATTTTAAATGAATACGAAATAAGTTGTTTTTTTATTGAGGAAAACAAGTATTATAATAATTGTTTTAAACAATGTGTTGGCATGGTAAATCTATCAGTTGTATTTGATTTAATTATTGAGAACAATGGGCTAATGAATCTGCAGATTAATTTCACAAAGACAATATTATCAGTTTTAAATACATAGTTTAATTTGTTTGTAATACTACTGGCAATCTTATTAGTTTTTTACTACAAATCCTTACTTTTTGTTTATCCCTTTACCCCTTAGATACGTATTTTGACGCATTTGTAGTCACTTAGAAAGTTATATTTAATTCAAGACCTTTCTTACTAGATCCAAGTTTTAAAGGCTTCATTTCCAACCCTTAGATACTGATGAGCAGCAAACAGCATAAAACCTGAACAGCCTGCATTTTATTCACAGGCTGTTCTGAAGTTATGCTGTTTGCACATAGCCACTTCCACTTTGCTTTTGTGTGGGAAAGGGTTAAACAAGTGTTATATTTTTATGCTTCCCGAAATAAAATTTTGGCGGAGCATATAGTGGCCAGTTTGTCCTTCCTTCCTTCCTTCCTTCCTTCTTTCCGTCACACTTTTGTTACGGTTTCTCATAGCGCCTTCAACACTTTACCGATCTCTTTCATATTTGGCATGTAGGCACCTTGCATGGACCTCTACCTTTTGATGAGGTTTGAGGTCACTGGGTTCAAGGTCAAGGTCACCGAGGCTAATAATAAATTTTCTGTCACGCTTTTGTTACAGTTTCTCATAGGGTCTTCACTACTTTACGGATCTCTTTCATATTTGGCATGTCTAAGGTAACTTGCATGTACCTCTACCTTTTGATGAGGTTTGAGGTCACTGGGTTCAAGGTCAATGTCACAGAGGCCTAATAATAGATTTTCTGTCACGCTTTTGTTACAGTTTCTTATAGGGCCTTCACTACTTTACTGATCTCTTTCATATTCGGCATGTAGGTACCTTGCATGGACCTCTACCTTTTGATGAGGTTTGAGGTCACTGGGTTCAAGGTCAAGGTCATTGAGGCTAATAATAGATTTTCCGTCACGCTTTTGTTACAGTTTCTCATAGGGCCATCTGCCTTCACTACTTTACCGATCTCTTTCATATTTGGCATGTAGGTACCTTGCATGGACCTCTACCTTTTGATGAGTTTTTAGGTCACTGGGTTAAAGGTCAAGGTCACCGAGGCTAATTATATATTTTTCCGTCACACTTTTGTTACAGTTTTTCATAGCGCCTTCAATATTTTACTGATCTCTTACATATTTGGCATGTAGGTACCTTACATATATAGACCTCTACCTTTTGATGACGCTTGATGTCATTTGGGGTCAAGGTCACCGAGGCTAATAATAGATTTTTTTAGGTGGTTATTAACACATAGATTGACAAAGCGCATCATCGGGGAGCATCCATCGCTTTCAACGATACTTGTTGTTAGGAGTTTACTAAGGAGTTATAATGCTAGGGTTAAAAATGATTGAAAAAGTACCAAACAAATATATGTGCAAATGAGGTGTCACTGGGCCAATTGTTGTACTGCTCATTTGACACTTTACAGTAAAACTTGTTGTTCAATGTCATAAGTTGGCAGTCATTTAGTCCAGCCCCAAAAAGGGACTTTTTACACAATTCAATATTCAGTCTCATAATTTAAGATTCAATTTGACAGACTTTCAATTGATTTAAGGGCTTTTAAATGCTCACACCTCACATCAAAGATGATAAACAGTCTCTGGCAAAACCACAATGGGATTTCAATCAGGCAACATTCATTTTAATTTGTTCCCAGCATTTCATAAGCACTTTTTATATTGATCATTAAATTGGTCATCATAATCCATAAATAAACATTTAAAATTTATTTACAATTTCTTTTGAACATTCTCTCCAAATGCTTTGTGACACTATTTCCAATATTCTATCAGAAATTGTGTTTTGTTTTGTCTCTTTTTAATCCACCCTAGGGTGTGATGAAGATACAAAAAAGTATGTCAAGGGAAGCTCTGATTTTCTCATTAATTATTTCAAGATAAAAGAGTTGTACATTTCATGCAAATTAAATATGCTTCAAAACATTAAGGGTATTGCACATGCTTGATAATAGTTTCTTTGTGTCTCACATCACTGAAGCACAAGCTGCTATCTACTGTTGTGCAAATGTCAAATTTTAAATCTAACTTTCATTTTTACCTAAAGTATTTAGTACAAATACCATTTCATAATTATTTGATGAGTTGATAAAACTTTTTACCTGAGAAATGGGGTTATATTTTCAATAAGTTGCCAGTAGCAGACATGGGGTAATCATAATTGTTAATCTGTTATCATCATGATTATTAATTGATTACTTTTTTCATTAATCATGGATTGATCATTAATTATAGCTTTTGTATTACTTAAATAATAATTTTATAGATTACCTCTACAAGAGGTCATTACTCATTATTATTTTATGATTATGATTACTTTTGACCAAAAAGCAGATTCAATTTCAATTCATGAAGACAAATGACACATTAACAACATCAGACACTTGCCAACTTATCATGTAGTTAATTACTCAAGTGGTGTAGATCTCTGATAGCTCTCGGTCCGAGGGGTATTTAAAGGGATTAAGTCTGAACAATAGTTCTTATTTGGAACTTGCCTACAACTGGTTTTTCCGCTAATTTACATGAGGTACAAATAAAATTGACATAGATCCACGGGAATGCGTATTGTTATTCCCCCTACAGGTGAAAATGGAGGGGACTTATGGTTTTTGCTCTGTCTGTCAGTCAGTCAGTCAGTCAGTCAGTCAGTCAGTCACACTTTTCTGGATACTGTGATAACTTTAAAAGTTGTTCATATTTTTTCATGAAACTTGAAAATATGGATAGATGGCAATATGGAGATTATGCACGTCATTTCATTTTGTTCCTACGTCAAGAATTCTGGTTGCTATGGCAACAAATAGATTAGAAATATTGCTGAAAATAGTGGATCCTGCGATAATTTTTAAAGTTCTACATATTTTTTCATGAAACTTGAAACATGGATAGAAGGCAACATGGAGATTATGCATGTCAATTCATTGTGTTCCAATGTCAATAATTCTAATTGGTATGGCAACAAATAGACTAGAAATATTGCTGAAAATGGTGGAGTTTCATCGGTATTGGACTTATATTGCTTGGAAATAGTCTTGTTCAAACTAAGTAAGTACGGTACCAGACTATTCATGTGACACTAGGGTCATAATGGTAAAAAGTTTATTGTACCTAACGATTAGTGGAGTTCCGAATACAGTCTATTGCATTGATGATCTGCATTTATGCAAAAAATAAGTGTTGGAGCTTAATTAGGTGTGTGAAACAGTTAAGTAATCAGTCAAATAATTGATTTCATGAGAATTTTAGTGAACCATGTTAACCCATGTATACAAGTTACATTTTGAAAAAGCAATTCATGCAACTTCTGCACCAGTGGAGAGACTCTGGCATTTTCTGTCCTTTCTGATAGAAGTTGAATGAGTGACCGCACTTTTCAAATGCCCATGAACATCAAATGCAATAATCGTGCAGTACCATGCATCTTTCTTTTTAGTGCAAGTTACTAGGCTAAGAATTAAGGGTGTCAAGGTACTCTGTGGGACGGTATATCGTAATAGTCTCCTCTCAGTACGGTGCATGATACGCCTTCGAGTGCGTATGGTACGGTACAGCATTTTTCATATGCGCCAACGCGCCAAGTAAACTTTTAATGTTTGGATGTTGTAACAATACGCGGCAAGAAAGATTCCATTGGCGCAATCAATAAAATATGTGGCACAGTAATTGGATCAATGTTAACGGAAATTCTCCCAATATCATCTCATATCACATTTTTAAATGACAAATTTTGTAATCATGAATTTAAAATAAAATAACATTTTTTCAAATTAAAGAAATGAATGTATGAAGAGGTCTTTAAATAAAATTGAAAAAATGGTTTAAAATGGTTTGTATGTTGTTTCCATCTGACAATACATATCCCGTTACATATTGTATCGTACACACTGTACCGCGATACGTATAGTAATGAAGGGGAGCGTATCATGACACCCTTAATAAGAATAGGATTTTTTTTTATAGATGAACAGTGGTTGATAAAGGTTCTAGAAGCCCAAATATTATTAAATGCATGAATTAATACATTTGTAATCAATTTGATCACTTTGGTTGAGATCACCAATTAATAATATATCAATGAAAAAAACATTAATCATGTTAAAAAATAAGTTAAAATCATTAATTTCATTGATTTTTTTTTCGAGTAATTGACCACATGTCTGCCCAGTTGCAACTGAGAGTAACATTCTTTTGTGACATAGACATTTTGCTTCACTTCATTATAAGAGCTATCAAACTGCAGTTTATAAATTATATGATAAAATAAGCTATTGGGGGACATCACCGACCCCAGTAGACAGATTATCTCCAGAGTCAATTAAATATGCAGGTTTTTTTTTTGCTATAATTAGCACATGCTTAACAGTTACATGTATATGTTTCAATTGTACTTTCTCGTGGAAGCTGTCTAAGCCAGCTTTTCACCTTACCTGACATTTGTAAGACAGACTGTCCAATAAAATTTCCTGCGGCAAGACACAAATAAAGACACTTCATTTATTCCATTGGCTGATTTGAGCGATATATATATACGGTATGTCAATAAAAGATTCTTATTGTGTATTCAACAATATCATGCCAAATGTGTGGGGAATGCTTGCAAAAAAATAATGATGTTATAATATATTATACATTTTGGGAAGTAAATTTAAGTATTTCTTTGCATCAATAGAAAATAACATAAAATAATGACCACTTTAACATTAAAATTATTGAAATCCGAACAAGATGTAGCCCCCCTCCCTAGCAATTGCCGTGAGGGGTAACAAACACCTGGACATTAAACCCGGGGGGGTGTTCCGCTGAGACTTGCGAAATGTGACCAACTCTGATAAAGTACACCCATTTTGATACAAGATTTTTTTTAAAGCATACCCATTTGTATACGATACCATTGAGAATGTGGACCCATTTCAATACAAGAAGTTTTATAAACTGGACCCATTTAAATACTAGAATTTGATAAAGTAGACACATTTCATACTTGAATTTTAATTTCTGTCATATCCATACAGTATACTTATTGAATTTGCTATGATATCTTTAACGCTACTGAAATTTACTTTTTGATACCCATTTATATGGTGTGCGGTAAAAATACCAGAGGAAAAAATGCCATAGGTAAAAATGCCAGCGGTAAAAATGCCAGAGGTAAAGTGGTAAAAATGTCATAGCTAAAAATGCCATAGGTAAAAATGCCAGACGTTATAAAGTAAAACAGATTTTTGAGCAATATTTTTTAAGGATATTGAGTATTGTACGGAAACATTTTTTTTTAATTGAACATGTTGTTAATGGTTGGGAATTTGTGTTTCTTTGATGAATCGGTCATTAAAGAAAACTTGTTAAATTCGTTGTAAAAGGATATTGAGTATTGCACGGATACATTTTTTTAATTAAACATGTTGTTTGAGAATAATGTGTCAGTAATACATGTTATTTTATATTGTATTCTAAAGATTCACATGCTTTTTTTAAGAAATGAAAGATTCAAATGTGTCTTATTCATATTGTTTCTGTGTCTTAAATGTGTCTTATTTATATGTGACTACGTGCTTATTTTTTGAAGAAATGAAAGATTCATATGTGTCATATTTGTATTTTATCCATGTCTTAAATGTGTCTTATTTAAGACTACAGGCTATACCGCCAGTGCGATGCAATAGATCTTATTTCTTAATCTCCACTTTCACACTTAGCGCTGTCTTTAATAAGGCTACCTCTATTTCAAGGACAGATTACTGAAAACTAAATAAAAAGTACAACGGTGATGTTGATCCATGTTAATGTGTATTCTAGCTAGATCATATTTGAGTAAATTATATTAGTTCGGAATTATACAATTGCTTATGCTATGCTTAGAATATATAGACATTTATTAACATTTATTAACTGTACTGATATCCACATCAAATAATGATTTTACCTATATTATTTGCCATTGAACGCGAATTTGAAATAATAATGGTAAATAAAACGGACGCTTGCAATAATTGTCATTAACTTTTTCAAACGGTATAAATATCAGACAATGGTAGAGCGTTAACTATTTATTGAAGTTTTTTTAAGGTACGCAACAATTTAGCAATAAATGAAATCAGTTATTTTGGCAGTAAATCCAATTTTTCCAGTACAGTAGCCAGTTGCCTGTGTATTGAGCTAATAAGATAGTGATCAACACAGCAGGTTGCTTATACACAGTGTAGACTTCCCCTGACTTTGATTCGAGCACAATAAATCCCAATATTATAAAATTAACAGAACAGAACAGCGAGTTTATTTGCAACATAAGCATATACAGCTAAACATCAAACTACCATAATAATAAATACACAATACACATGCATCGAAATAACACCAAAAATATGTTTATGCATTTTGTACAAATATATGACTTGTGAGAATGTGTGATGTAAGAGAAAGCTCTTTCTGTTTTAACAAAGTTAAGTGAATTTTTAAAATCCGCAATTGATAAAGAAAAAAATACAGTTACATGTTATGTACAAAATTTTAGTTGTGGGGGGAAAATTTACTCTCTAAAAAATCTTTATATTATCTGCTCTAAGTTTAAATGCTGTAATTAGCAAGACGTATCAATACATGCCTCATTTAATAATCAATCTATTATGCATTTATATATAAGCGAATTTCTGATTTCAATAGTTTTATGGTTTCCCATATTTATGCCCCCTTCAAAGAAGAGGGGGTAGATTTTTTGTACATGTCGGTCAGTCGGTCCGACCACCGAATGGTGATGTATATCATTTGATGATATGACTCCTAATTTACTTCTTTTGTTGGTTTGTTATGTACTTGTGTATCATCATTTACAAAAAAAGGACCATACGCTATAATTATAGTATATACAAGATATAAAAACACATATATTACAACAACTGTAAATGGCCATTCAAATTTGAATTATAAGAGACAATAAAAATCCAATATAATACAATGAACACATTTATGGTAAAACATAGTGCATGTATTCTGTGAGTGAATGAGTGAGTATCATTGTGTAAATAAGAGTGGTAAGAGTAGGATTAAGGTAGGTGATATGAATACGAGTGAGTGAGTGAGTGAGTGAGTGAGTGAGTGAGTGAGTGAGTGAGTGAGTGAGTGAGTGAGTGAGGAGTGAGTGAGTGAGTGAGTGAGTGAGTGAGTGAGTGAGTGAGTGAGTGAGTGAGTGAGTGAGTGAGTGAGTGAGTGAGTGAGTGAGTGAGTGAGTGAGTGAGTGAGTGAGTGAGTGAGTGAGTGAGTGAGTGAGTGAGTGAGTGAGTGAGTGAGTGAGTGAGTGAGTGAGTGAGTGAGTGAGTGAGTGAGTGAGTGAGTGAGTGAGTGAGTGAGTGAGTGAGTGAGTGAGTGAGTGAGTGAGTGAGTGAGTGAGTGAGTGAGTGAGTGAGTGAGTGAGTGAGTGAGTGAGTGAGTGAGTGAGTGAGTGAGTGAGTGAGTGAGTGAGTGTAGATGTGTGGCTGTTGAGTATAAGTTAGTAATGGCAGTAGAGGGTTTATTGAGCTATAATAAATTAAAGTCTTGTTTGTTTGGATCGAAGTCGCTTCGAGTCTTTTGAAGTTTAAATCGTTTAGACGAGCTTGGTTAATGTCACGCGATAATTGATTGTACAGTCGTTATAGTACTATAATTAACAGAACAGAACATATCTATGGCATAGACTCTTGGTATACAAGGATGTGATTTCGAAGAAACAGTATCTTAACAATTTGTGCTAAACCGGTACGTTACAATTTCATGCGCTTTAATTAATTCATGAATACCACACAAACAGTGTTCTTGATAAACTGAACAGAACGATTAACGATAAGCTTGTTATGCTTAAGTCAAATAAATATTCTGTTCTGTTCTTGATAATCTAGCGAATAAATATCGTTGTTTAATCTTTCTGTGGTGAGTTCATGTTGTTATTTGGTCACTGTTATTTTTAATATGTTAATTTGCCTTTGATAACTGTTTTTTTTATTAGTGGCCTTTAATATTTGTCAATTAAATAATAATTAATAACAAATATATTTTACTAAAAATGGAAATAAGTTTACAGCGTCGCGTTATATAAATTCGGATTTTTCATATAATTGGGAACGTAATTGTTAAAATAATCGGACACAGTAATGTTTATATCATACTTGATTATTTGAACAAAGCTGAGTTGTTGTGTTTTTGCAATTGTACTCAAACAAAAAAACGAGCTGAGAATTGTAACTTGAGAGAAATAAACACTATCCCAAACAAAAAAATCTTTAGCAAATTGTACCAAAATTGTCAATAAATTGGTAATAAATCAGAGAAATCCAATTCATTAGCATTTTTTACCAATTCATTTAACGAATAAGCAATAAATTGGTTTCTTCAGTGAAAGCCCTAACCCTATATGTTGTCAACTCATTATTTAGATCCGATGTCTGTACACTTTATTTGAGAAAGAAAATACATTGAGTACTCTTTATTGCCAATCAATTGTAACAGAAAAATGTTTAGTACGATTTATTGCCAATTCACTATATATAAAAAGACAAGCACTTTTTATTGACAATTCATTATAGATAAAAAAATAGAGCATTATTTATTGCCAATTCATTATAAATCAGGGGCGTAGATAACCTCCCAACATTGGGGGGGGGGGCGGTCCAGTTTCTGTACTGGGAACATAAAGAGGTTCGTTTGACATTCGTCCACATGAAAATACACAACAACCAATACAATATGACATGATTAGTAAATAATGTATCCACATATCGAGCATGCGAGGAACCGTATGCTGCGTAGGATTTGCAGCAGCTGCTTCCGTTTGTCGGCCTTCTCTTTAGCGTGCCCCGCTGACAGCACCTCTCCCACGTCACGCGTCGTGGCGGGAAGCGTTACCAGTCGCTCGACCGCCTTCTTGTGGCACTCGCTTTCGTCGTGCTTCCGGAACTTCTCCGTACCCGCTTTCTAGTTGAAGAAGCCGTCACTGATGAAGCTGCCGTCCACCTTCGTGTTGCCGATCTTGCCCAACTTCTTGGTCGCCATGCAGAGATGGCAGAACGCAAGGTCCCGGCTCTGATTAGAATAACATTGTAATAAATTTTGTGTTAAATATTGATGATAATAATAAGAAGCATTATTAAGCAATTTTTTTTTACAATACGAGTATTTTTTGTATGTTGTGTCTTTTTTTCTAAATTTTGTTTGTATTTAGATCAACGTTAGGTTCATAAAAGATAAGAACGATCGCAAATTAAAATTTAATACTTATATACATACCTCATCGTAGTGGAGCCATGTGAGGGAATCAAACCAACAAGATTGGAATGAACGCTGTTCTGGCTTTTTCTTCCCGAATGTACGCTTAGGAAACTCAAAATTTCGAGGCTGATTAGGAATACTCATTTTGAACATTAAACAATTACATATATGATATTGTTTCAATGATGTATAATCAAATAATACCTGATGTACTTAGAGAACAAACATATTTTCAAACTAATTACTGTTTTTCACGCGTATATTTACTCAAAATTGTTCTAAGTGGCAGTTACCTTTGAATTAAAGCGATCAATTTAAATTAAAAGAATCGCCTGTCTCTAATCAAAACACCGACAGTGCAATCACGGAAAAGAACAATAAAACAATTAACGCAATGACATTTACCCCGGCCCCTAGTTTATGACACCTAACAAGGGATAATGACACATCACTATTGGCAACCTCAGAGCAGACGGAGAGGGGACACATGGCTTCTGCACTGACGGCGCGTGATTTCAAAAATACTGGTTTTGGGGCGGCGATTTTTTGGGGATTTTACGTTTATTTATATTACGATGACTAGCCGAAATATTAGGGGGGGGGGGGTGGGGGCAGCCGCCCCCCTGCCCCCCCCCCCCCATTATCTACGCCCCTGTTTAAATAGAAATAAATCGAGCACTATTTATTGCCTATTCATTATAGATAGAAAAAATGGAGCAATATATATTTATTGCCTATTCTTTATACTTCAATATATGTCTTGCACTTATTTAATGCATAATCATAATATTTGCGCACTGAAAATCATTTCCTGCTAATTTCAAACATTATTTGTAAGAAGCGATTAATTGGTAGATTTTATTTAAAAGTACAAAGCCATAAAAAGCTGGTTTCTGGCAATTTTAACATGATTAATTTAAACAAGAAGGCCTGATTACAATTCTTGTTTATCAGAAGACCAGCCATCTTAATAAATACTGAATTCAATACTAATTTAAGTACATGTATATAATTTTTGGCAAAAACACTGATGAAGATCAAAGATATTTACAATTATGTCTTCCATAAATTAAAGGGGCCTTTTCACAGATTTTGGCATTTTTTAACTTATTCATTAAATGCTTTATATTGATAAATGTAAACATTGGATCGTAAAAGCTCCAGTAAAAAATCAAGAATAAAATTAAAAAAAGGAAAAGAACATTGCCCGGAGCAGGTTTCGAACCAGTGACCCCTGGAGTCCTGCCAGAGTCCTGAAGTAAAAACGCTTTAGCCTACTGAGCTATTCCGCCGAGTACACATACTTGACGTATTTTATACCTTATATAAGCAATCTTTGTATTTTCACAAAATTTAACGACAAAAACAGAACTCTCCAAATTATTCAATCGTTTCGCGTTGCAACGCTTTATAATTTTTAGGTTTTAAAATCGTCAAAAGATGCATATAATGGCTATATTAGACCATGGTATATGTTCAGTATTACTGTTTCCTCACAAATATCATAACTAAAACGAAAATTTGCGAATCTGAAACAACTTTTTTCAATTTTGTCAATTTACCAAAGCGTGAAAAGATCCCTTTAAGGTCATGGACGCTATACCTTCCTCAGTGCAGACGACCCAGCGAACACGAAAGCAAAATTTGTTTTTCTATGTCATTTCTTTGTTTTGTTTTTTATCCTTTTAAAAATGTATTGTCAAACAACAAAACACAATCAATGAGAAACAAACTAATTATTCTAGCAATTTGTATACATTTTTAACAAAACCTGTGTGCTGGCTATATCGATCATATGTAACCGTATAATATTGCGCTGCTTACTTCCCTTGGATATATCAGTGTTTGTTCACCTACGAATTTTAAATCGAGGCGTTTGCTGATATTGCTATTTCGGCATTTTCTTAAGACGTTTATACCGGTTAATAGCCCCGCATGATGTAAGTTTCCACATGTTATCAATGCTATATAACTTGTATTTTGTTAAGGCAGTAATTATTTATGAGGTATATTCATTCATTCAGGTTTTTTCAGTAAATGCTATTTGTACCCAAATTACGTCGTACCTACCCTTTCGACCCAGTTGAGGCTATATGTCCTATATGTTAGGGTAATTTCCAAAGCTTTGCTTTCGTAACTATGTCATTGTTTATAACTTAGGTATAGGCTTTACGTTTTACCTTTTTTTTTCAGTCATTTAAATTAAAGTATTTTTTTATTACAATACATCATTTTCATTGTTCTTTACTGCAGAACTGAACATCTGTTATTTTGTTTTATTGCAGCAATTTACCACATACATCGAGTTGAATCTAAGAACAAATACTGAATACCACCACATACAGTGTTCTTTTACGACACGATCGGTCCGCTATCTGTTTCCAGAACAGAAAAGTAAATTGACCTACACTTTGCTAGTAGCAGATGGAGATGACTGGTACTGGACAGCGAACTAAATCCACGTTCAAAATTGGTCGCACTAAAGTCTCATCTGTATTTCAACCGGCTTAAGAAAGTTTATTGTATGTCAACACGGTATGTACGTCCGTTTTCTGCAAAAGGAAGGGCTCTTTATGAAGAGAGAATTGATGACTTTAGGAAGCGCTGTTCTGCTTCATGGCGCAAAGTGACTGAAAGTTTGTGCATAGTAAGTCGTTTAACTTATGAGAGTAATGTTGGTGAAATTAACCTGATTGAACAGCAATTACCTATGAAAGTTACGTAAAAGTTAAAGACAAAATTTGATGTGTACTTAAAAAAATGTGAAAAGTGAAGCAAGTCTTAAAGAATTATCGGCTCTCACTACAGACGTGTCGCTACAGGAAAAAGCAAACTTACATGCGCTGGAAAAGATTGACCAAAATAAACAATCAATATTAAAAAAAGTCATATCCAGCATGAAGCCAAACTCTGTCCATGGTGGTGTGAAGACACACAGTTTGAGATCCTCTAGCCGTAGGAGTGAACTCATCGCATTGAAACAAGCAGAAGCCGAATCTGCCAAGATAAAACTGAAATATACTCAACAAGAAGCAGCTCTTTTGAAACAAAAGGCAGAATCAGAAGCGAATCTTCAAGTTCTTTCTCAGCAAAAAGCTTTTGAAGCCGACGCTGCAGCAGTAAAGGTACTACAAGAGCATGATGTCGAAGGCTCTGATGGGTCAGAAAGTCATGTTACAACAGACATTAAATTCAAATTGCAAACTTTGCCTGTTGTAAAACCTGACAATCTAGTTCAAGAAGTCATGAACAAATCCACAAACAATCCAACAGTATCTGACACTAATATGGGAGAAAATCTGTGCAAATTTCTCCTTAAAAAAGACTAGGCTCTCTCGCGACTGACTATATTTAGTGACAAAACTGACTTTTTATCCCTGGAAATGTTTGTATTAATATGTAAAATGATGACAATTTATAATAGCTGTATTAATACAAGTATCAAAAATGTTGATTTTTAATGCAAAAAATGACTTCGTTTGTGAAAATGTTCGTTTTAATACGAACAAAGATGACAGTTACAGTGCTCCAGCTAGAATTTGAAAAGGGCAGGGTGGCTTTTTTGTCAAAAGGGCACTTTCGACGCGCAGTATTTTGTGAAAAGGGCACTTTCGACGCGCAGTATTTTGTGAAAAGGGCACGTTCGAGCGCGCGGGTGTTTCTGGAATGCTTTCTATTGCATGTTAATTTATATGTTATAAATAATTGTATTATTCCCATTATTATTAAACCATTCAAATATAATGTCTACAATGAGGATTAAACTAATTACAATGTAATAAGAGATTTATGAATTATCATATGTAAAAAAAAAAAAAAAAAAAATTTTTTTTTTTTTTTTTTTTAAGGGGGGGGGGGGGCAGGGCGGAAGTTCGGGGGGGCAGGGCGGAGGTTCGAGTGGGCAGGGCGCGGCGCCCTTCGATTTAGGCCTAGCTGAAGCACTGCAGTTAATAATAGTTCGTATTAATACGAAATATAAAAAATGTTGATTGTTAATGCAAAAAAAAGACCTTTTCCCTGAAAATGTTCGTATAAATACCAACAATGATGACATTATGAATTTATCAAGTATTTCTGAAAAAAATGTATAGTGCGTTAATTTACGAAGTATGGTTATGTTAAGAATCTATGAATTAAACAAGTATTTCTGGGTTTTTTTTAAGTGCGTTAATTTACGAAGTCTGGTTTTGTTAAGAATCTATGAATTCACCAAGTATTTCTGAAATTGTTTAATAATGCGTAAATTTAGGAAGTCTTGTTTTGCTATGAATTTGCCAAGTACCGAGTATTTCTGAAAATATATTTTAATAGTGTGTAAATGTAAGACGTATGTTAAGAATATATGAACTGACCAAGTACATGACTTTGTATTTCTGAAAATTTTTAATGCAGCATAAATTTACGAAATATGATTATGTTGAGAATATATGAATTGACAAAGTACGGGGTATTTCTGAAATAATATAATAGTGCGTAAATTTACGAAGTATGGTTTTGTTAAGAATATATGAATTGACCTGGTATTTCTGAAAATTGTTAATAGTGCGTAAATTTACGAAGTAAGGTTTTCCTGAGAATAAATGAATTGATGAAGTAATTCTGAAAAAAAATAGTAGTGCGTAAATTTACGAAGTATGGTTTTGTTAAGGATATATGAATTGACAAA
Organism: Dreissena polymorpha; assembly: GCF_020536995.1. Classification (NCBI taxonomy): domain Eukaryota; kingdom Metazoa; phylum Mollusca; class Bivalvia; order Myida; family Dreissenidae; genus Dreissena; species Dreissena polymorpha. The sequence continues at coordinate 72,207,026 of NC_068368.1, read as the reverse complement.
GTATTTCTGAAAAGTTTTACTAGTTCGTAAATTTACGAAGTATGGTATTATTAAGAATATGAATTTACCAATTGTAGAAGAATATGAATTTACCAAGTATTTCTGAAAAGGTTAAATAGTGAGTAAATTTACGAAGTATGTTTTTGTTAAGAATCTATGAATTCACCAAATACTGAAATTTTTTAATAGTGCGTACATTTACGAAGTATGTTTTGTTAAGAATCTATGAATTTACCAAGTATTTCTGAAAGTTTTTAATAGTGCGTAAATTTACGAAGCATGTTTTGTTATGAATCTATGAATTCACCAAGTATTTCTGAAAGTTTTTAATAGTGCGTAAATTTACGAAGTATGTTTTTGTTCAGAATCTATGAATTTACCAAGTATTTCTGAAAGTTTTTAATAGTGCGTAAATTTACGAAGTATGGTTTTGTTAAGAATCTATGACTGTTTTTTTTTAATAGTGCGTAAATTTACGAAGTATTTTTTGGTTAAGAATCTATGAATTTACAAAGTATTTCTGAAAATATATAATAGTGCGTAAATTTACGAAGTATGGTTTTGTTAAGATAGTGCGTAAATTTACGAAGTAAGATTTGGTTGAGAATATATGAATTGATGAAGTATTTCTGAAAAGTTTTACTAGTTCGTAAATTTACGAAGTATGGTATTGCTAAGAATATGAATTTACCAATTATGTCTGAAAATTTTTTTATAGTGCGTACATTTACGAAGTATGGTTTTATTTATGAATTTACCAATGAAAATGTTAAATAGTTCGTAAATTTATGAAGTATGGTTTTGTTAAAAGTCTGGTTTTGGTAAGAATCTATGAATTCACCAAGTATTTCTGAACATTTTTAATAGTGCGTAAATTTAAATTTACGAATAATGGTTTTGTTAATCATATATTTCTTTAAAAAAAAGAAGTTCATAAATTTATGCCACATGGTGACAAGCAATGAAAAAAACTACTGATTTTTCTCCCTTAAAATGTTCGTAAATTTACGAATAATTTCTTAGTTGATGTCAAATGTGTTCTTTTTGCATTAAAAATGTTCGTAAATTTACGCACTTTTTTAGGAAATATACAAGTTTGATAATTCCTGTTCATGCATTTTGATTCAAGGTTAAATTTGTGTGCAATAAAAGTGAGAAAAAAACACCTGTTTTTCTTCATTTTGCAATGAAAAAAGGGAATATCAAAGGATATTCCCTCATAGAATTCCGATGCGTTACTATATCAAAGTTATACTGGCAGACACAGTATGGTGCCAGATAAGAGATTAGCCCTCCCCAATTAAATCAACTTTTTATAATAATTTAAACATTTATAATTTGACTTCATTCTCATTCACAATCTTACTTTGTGTAAATTAGTATAAATAATGGTTTGTTTATTTTGTGTAGTTAAAATCATCGAAGAATGTGCTTAATTAAAAAAGTGCGTCAGTTTTATAAGTTAAGGAAAGTTTTAATAAATTGATCATTTAATATATGATTTAATTTATAAATTTAGTTTTGAAACAAGAGTCATTTAATAATTAAGATAAGAATTTAATTAATAATTTAATTTTAATCCATTGATCAAGGAATATTAAATCTAAGAATTTAATTTAAAACAGGTGCTTGTTGATCAATTTATAATATAGGAAGATAATTTAATAAGGTGTCTTAGCTCAGGTAATATTAAATACCACACAATACCTGGAAACAAGACAGCATTTTGTCTTATTACCAGTTATTGTGTGGTGTAAATGGTGGATTGGTTGTTTATTGTCTTTCTGTGTTCATTTGCTGAAATATGACAATGAATTTATAAAAATGAAGCTCATTCTATTACAAGAAAAGGAATTTTGTATAATGGAAGAGTTTTTAAGTTACAATATTCATGTAACACACATAAATCCTATTTTAAAGGTAATTTGCCGTCAACTGCAGTAGTCTGTTGTATCTTATGGAGAAATTGCCATTATTACATTATGCAGTAACAAGTCAACTAAACAGCCTGAATGTTGTTGGGTTAAAATGGTTAAAATGCTGATAGAAAGAAAAAGAATTCACATATGAAACATTATAAATTGCATGCTTATGTGCCTTCTTTATAAATTCCATGAGGCCTTTATATTTTATGCCCCCGGTAGGGTGGCATATAGCAGTTGAACTGTCAGTATGTCAGTCTGTCCGTCCGTCTGAAAAAAAAATAACGTTGGCCATAACTTTTGCAATATTGAAGATAGCAACTTGATATTTGTCATGCATGTGTATCTCATGAATCCGCACATTTTGAGTGGTGGAAGTTCAAGGTCAAGGTCATTCTTCAAGGTCAAAGGTCAAATTGCGGCACAGTAGGGGGCATTGTGTTTCTGATGAACACATCTCTTGTTTTATCTAAATTTAGAATAGCATATAATACATTTCATATTATTTGGTGTTCATCTGATATGCTCATTTGTATTTTCAGTTTGGCCATGCCCAGGAGGGAGTGACTGAGTTATGGGGTGCAGAAGAAGCACAAGCCATCTCGACATGATGAATCATCCCCAACAGCGCTTGAGGATGGTTTCTTGCTCGATGAGGATGAATCCATAACTGAGAACTGAGGATGATACTTCTCTAAACACTGCATTGTATGAAAACAAAGCAACTCAGTGTGGTTAGTCATCGTCAACAACAGAACCAGACTCAGCTGACGTTGGAGACTGTCAAGTTGAGATCACTGTGCCTATCAGGGTTGAGTGTTACATACTGAACGAAGTGATCCAAAGCAATTTATTGTCAATACGCACGCTAGAGACCTGGACATTCGCTTTTTACATTCAGATCAAAGCATGGCAAAACATATTTAAGGATGAAAGTATGTGTTAATGAAGCAGGACACACTACTGAATATGTTCATGGTTAGGAAGTTGCCCAGAACCATTTTTTGTGGGAACAAATTTCTAGTGATTATCTTTTTGCCCTTTAGCTCACCTGAGCACAATGTGCTAATGGTGAGCTTTTTTGATTGCCTTTTGGCAGTCATGGAGTGCGTGTTGTGTGGCGTCAACATTTGCCTTATAAACAATCTTGAGGCCACATTCATTGTCCAAACTTCATGAAATTTGGTCAGAACATTTTTCCAAATGAAATCTTGGACAAGTTAAAAAATTGTTCCGGTTTATTGTCCGTCATCATGAAACTTGGTCAGAAGATTTGTCAAAATGATATCTTGGGCAAGTTCAAAAATGGTTCCGGTTGGTTCAAAAACATGGGCACCAGGGGGTGGGGCATTTTTCCTTATATGTCTATATATAGCTATAGAAAAACCTGGTATCCGGACAATCGCTCCTACAGACAATCGCTCCTACGCTAAATTTGATAGGGCGGACGGTCGCTCCTACGATGTTTTGACAGGGCGGACAGTCGCTCCTACGATGTTTTGCAAGGGCGGACAGTCGCTCCTACGATGTTTTGACAGGGCGGACAGTCGCTCCTACATTATTTTGCCAACCCGGACAATCGCTCCTACATTATTTTGTCAACCCGGACAGTCGCTCCTACATTACTTTGACTCCACGGCAAAATGTAGTGTACGCCGATCAAAGGCTAACACCTATGATTAACCGACAATTAAAATTGCCAACTTGTGTCGAAAAATGCGAAATAAGCCAGATATTTAAATTTGAAATCGAAAATGTCTGTACATTTGAATTCGCCATTATGTTGCATTTCATGAATTTTGTATTCAATGTATAATTGTTTTCTGAGGTGCAATAATAGCGATATCAGGTTTATACACGTGCTTTCCCGTACCAACGCTCTTTCTGCTGACAAAATTTTCCGAGGGAACCTAATTGGTCCATTTCTATGCATCTTACGAATGTGTGTCAGGACGGTCCAAATCCATGACGGCCTAGTCGCTAAACAAGATGATCATATATCTGATTATTACAATTTAAATGAAACATATATCAATTTGAGTGGTTGTAATAGCAAGAGTACTGTATAATAACAGGGTTCACACAGACCTTGAAAAGTGCTTGAATTTCAATGTTCTCCTTGAAAAGTGCTTAACAAGTGCTTATTTGCATATACAAACTTAAAAATGCTTGAAAAGTGCTTATTTTGGGCTTCAAAAGTGCTTGAAAAAAGTTCCAAGGGTAAAAATATATAATTTCATATGTTTTCCATGAGTCCGAAGTCGTTGTTTTTTTTTCACAATTTTATATGACAGTTCTGATCTGTTTATACTTGAAGGTACTGGATCGGTACGGGCTGGTACGGGTTTTAGAACATAAGGGAGACAACTACTAATAATCCTCCGCCAATCGGTCTACTTCGGGTTTTTGTACGCATTATGCCATTTATAATACAGTGCTGACACGTGGAAATATGCCAGCGAATACGTTCATCTTTCTGAAAGGGTGGCTTTTGAAGTACCCTTGGGTTGTTGACAACGCAGATTCTTAAGTCAAAGCATCTTTTAAAATATGTATAGTATGGGGGAATCGGCGTTGGAAAGCCACATAAGAGTGCATTTAGAACATTTAGAATACATATTCAATACAAATAACAGGTTTTGTTTTGGTATGTGTAATGCCTTTGATCAAATACTATATCATAATACTGCCCCCCGGAGAACTGCCCCCTTATTTTAAAGGGGGCGGATAGGTGCCCTCCCATTAAATCTTTATGGGCGGAGAACTGCCCTCCCATTAAATCTTTAGGGGCGGAGAACTGCCCCCCTGTCAGAATTAAGCAGGCGGAGATCTGCCCCTCACAATAATTCATTGGGCGGAGAAGTGCCCTCCCGTGTCAACTTCAACTAACATGAAATGTCGGACATCATCACACCTTTTTACCGCAAAAAGTTACTCAAACATAAATGGTTTCCGATTAGAAGTAAAATGAAAATGGTGAGCAATCATTTACTTATGGCGAGTACGTAATGAAACAATACTTACGGGTAATTTTACGTTATACCCGTACATATTTTATCCGGTAACAATGTCATTTCAGCACAAGTATATTTCCATTTATCGTCCGCATCACTGTACATGAATGTCATGTAAATGTAAAAGTCGTGTTTTAATAAGAGCGCGAAACATACTGTAGTCGGGTCCACGCAGGAAACGCGTGCGGGTCAATACAGAACACGTTCCGTAACTAAATATAGGCGTGCAACTGAGGATTTTATGAAAAAATCGACGTGAAGACAAGTTTATAATCTTTTTTTTTTATTTGTTGTTTATGTAATTGATGTTACATACTTCATATTTGATGAAATGGTTATAGTTATTTGACAGTCTATGTTGCATTTTATACTTTTGACGGAAAACAGTTTGCATTTTGAGCAAAGCGTGCCGTGCATTTTCAAAAACAAAATCGGTTTCAGTTTGCTTTAATGTGCAGCTAATTAGGCAGGTCGCGAACGTTTTACCGTTAACGATAAGCACCGCGATCTTTTAATCTTTTAATTGTTAGACCGGGCGGACTTTAATTGTTGAGCTTTTGTTAGCTTTGAAGAAAGCCGCATACGTGTTTATTATATTGAACCGTCGAAATCCGTTATTCTAAGAAACAAACAAAAAATTTATTGTTTTCAGCTTGCACAAGATTGTAATAAACTGCATACTGATTGTTTATTTTACTGACGGGGAAAATATCAAATATTTCAGCCGCGATAACTTTTTAATAGCAAAAAGGGGAAAATCACGTTATTATCAATATGGCGACGTCGATGCCGATGCAGGTATCATCTGCTGTTTTATACCTTTTATTAATTGCATAAATTTCGCTTACTTTCTAACCATATTAGCAAGAAAGTTATTGGCTTTTTTGTCATTGTAATACTCGATCTATATATCGACTTTACTCGCCGCGCAATTTCTTTATTTAGGTGGCACTTCTCCGGGTCTTCAATTCTGACAGTAGGGCACTTCTCCGCCCCCTATTTTTCAGCAGGAGGGCAGTTCTCCGGCAACTAAAAAACAGTGAGGGGGCAGTTCTCCGCCCATTAAAAAACAGTGAGAGGGCAGTTCTCCGCCCAGCGACAAATCTTTGATGGGGCAGTTCTCCGGGGGTGGGGGGGGCACCGTTGTAGTAGTAGTATTAGTATTAGTAGTAGTAGTAGTAGTAGTAGTAGTAGTAGTAGAAGTAGTAGTAGTAGTAGTAGTAGTAGTAGCAGTAGTAGTAGTAGTAGTTGTAGTAGTATGACCATTATATTTCTTCCATTTAGACATCCAAGTTTATTTAACTGTATTTATGGCGTCAATGTTCACTGATCTAACTGATTGTGCTGTAACAATTAAAACATATAATATTGAACACCTTTTGGTCGACCTAAAAGCTATCATATGCATATATATATCGTTGGTGAAACTGTTTTTGATTGTGTAAATGTGATATATATATTTACGAAAGATGTCACATCTATGATAAAAGATGCACTAAGTCTACACATTTTACTTTATTACTAAACCTATGATAAAAGATGCAATAAGTGTAACGATAATATCTCAAACTGTTCGTGACATAATGTTAACGAGTTATCTTATTAATGTATTTTTATCGTTGCATATTTGGTGCAAAAGGCTGACCTTGGCAATGAAACTTAAACAGTGGTAGGTTTTTTCTCCATGCCAATTACACCCGACAATCTCGATATTATAACTGTGTTTATAACGCCAGGAACACATTATAGCAAAACAAAATGAAGAACTTCCTTCGGTTCGGTCAACATTGTTTTCAATTTGCAAGTGCTGTCTTAAATGGGGGTTCATGTAATCTAAAGTACATTCTAAACATATAATGTGAAACGTGATATCATACATGTACAACGAATGTATATTGTTCTCTGACCCGAACGTGTATTAGAGTATTTCGCCAGAAAGTTCAAAGCTAGGTCAGGAAACGATTTCAGAAAAATATCGCTTGACAGGCACCTTATATTGCGAAGAACTTTCCCGGTATACTTTCAGTTCTTCATTCTTATAGAATAGATACTTCGTTAGGTCTCCGCTGCAATGGTTTATGGTGAATATATCACCTCCAGCTCTAACGTTTACGGCGCAAGCACATGTTGGTATTGGACCCCAATTGGAACAAGGCTGTGTTATCATGTCGACCTTGAAATATTTTTGACCACGGGTTTATATTACATGTATCACGTTGTTAGAACAAACATGCAAACATAAATAGCATTGTTTAACCGTTCTTTATATTGAATGCATTAAGCAAATGTTTATTTTTTTTTTTTTTTAAATTCGATAAGTGAATACTTATGAATTGATTAAGTGAAATACAGATAAAATGACAGTATAAACGTAAAATATCTTACTTCAATTGGGTATTTCTTGTGACGGACAAGGATGAATTCGCCGGAATTTTTGTTTTCGTACGAGCTGAACAAAACATTTAAATATATAGTAAAATATTAGAGATCACGAATGTACATAAACCAGTAATACAAATAGACTCTTATTTAGTTATTAAAATATGAAAACTAAAATAAACGAACTTAAATATTGTAATGAGCGCTTGCTTGATTGAAAAAAGGCTTTTAGGATTCTTCTTCAAGTGATCATTTAAGGCTCATCACACCTTTATATTCTAAATTGATTGCAAATTATTAGCCTGGAAGAAACAAGTTCAAAAACCTACACCATCAAAAGACTAACTTACGTAGACTCTTCAGAAACTTACCAGATAAATACGAACAAACATGTACATACCTTCCATCAAAGGTACTCATATGCGGATCAACATGAGAATAACAAGGGCTGATATGAATCGAATGTTCATCAGTTACATGTACCTACAAACAAAGTACTCGCAATACATAAAATGCGTACAAATGCACTGAACATACATATTGGACCTATTTTTTCGCGTTATTGTTGCAAGTGTCGATTATGATGGGATTATTCGAATGAAAATTCAGATAAAATAGTATTAATAAACAAACAAAATACGTGTTCCGTAATTTCCGCGAACTTTAAAAATTCAATGCAAAAACGACATTAAAAACATATTGTAAGGATTTACTGCAATTGTGGTTGCAAACCCTTGCCATATTTTTTTTTGATTATCTTCCGAGAATGTTTGAAACTTCAACTGAAAATCGCTTTTTAAGTCATATTTGTTATTGTTTTTTGCGACTATTGTTATTGCTGTTTCATGTTTCGTTATGGCAAAAGTTTCCAGATCAGTTTTGGTTGATCCTTTTATTCGGCCTCCGCAGGTATCGCTGTGCAACACTGCGATGGTCAAATCCATGCAATCGTAAGAGTCCGACGGGTCATGTAGAAGGTACTGAAGTCGACAGTTTCCGGAGTGTGTACCACAACCAAACGGAACGGAGAGTGTTACAGTAAATGACGCACTTTGTCCTCGCGGAAATGTAAGAGATCTGGCTGAAATATGCAATCATTCAATATACTATTGTTCGTTTATATGCGTTATCAGTGACATCATTACTGCACAAAACTAGTACAAACTAGTTTTATGTCTGAAAAAAATGACCAGTCAAACATGCAATCTTATGAACACAGATGATGCATATTCGATTAAATGAAAGATAATTCCCGCGAAACAAATTCACTATTTGTTTCGGGTAGGTTTTTGAATGTACATTTCTACGACAGCTTCAGGTTTGTTCAATTACTTCTTGCAAGCCTAGGATACATTGAAAACATTAGGAAACATTTCTCATTTATACAGCTGATATATACTAACAATAATTATGAGTTCGGGCAATCCATCAAACGAAATATACTCCCTGTCATGTGAATTCGTTGCTTTCTACAGTCTTTATTTCAAATGCACCATTGGCGTTGTAGGCTGTTACTCGACAACGCAACTGGAAGTATTGATCACGTATTAAATACAAATACAGTAATTGAAATACAATATTGCACGCCAAAATGAGATCAATCATTTAACGTGCAATCATTAAATTGTAGTACATGTACGATACGAATAAATTGCAACACACCTTACATATGTTAAAATACCTTTTAAACAATACATTCTTGTATCATTAGTGTAAGATAAAACATCAGTTTTGAACTCAAATGAAACATTACTTTTCAGGGGCACACTTATTGTGATCAAACATTCTAACGTCTTTATGCTAGGTCAAATACACATGTGTGTTTACCTTTGAGTCAAACTGACAGGCCGTAGCGTTTAACTCGTAGAGTTCGACGTCCTTTAATACTGACGCTTATAATGCTTTGGACGAGTCTACTATATCGGTAGAATAAATCTCTTCGCCTTGTAAATACCTTTTCAGTTTGAGTAAACATATTTGATTTAATAATGTAAAGCAATATTGTGTTGTTTGGGGTTATCAAATAGGTTTAAGTACGTTTAAATACTTCGAATTTCACATACATTTATCATACATTAATATTCTTCAACGACAATCTTAGGGTACAATTAATGAATATAAAAATTAACAAAATGTGTCTGCAATACCATTTGATCTGGTAAATGAAGCCATGATCTATACTGAAGTCACATCGGAAAATCGCAATGTGGTCGTTATGTTCAATATACTGAGCAACGAAAATGTCAACTCTGTTGAGATATAGTTCTCCTGGTACTGAAAAGAAAGTTTCAACGAGAGCACAGTACTTTTGCAATTACAGTTTACCCATTTACATACATAAAGCAATACAAATAAAATTTAAATGACATTGAACAGGAGACACCAAACGTACTCTTTGGTATACACTCAACATCGTTCATCTCATACTTTTCGCCACAAACGCAAACTCTTGGTTTAGCAATATCACAAATTGCACCTGTGACCAGCCCACATTCGGCATCGGTGAGACAGGAACTTCCGAGTCATGTTGTAATCGAATAAACAATACACATATAATAGAACTACAAAAATATCTAAATTTACAAATCGCATACATTAACCGGAGTAAGGCAAACATGCATGTTGTTGTGTTCAACTGTTAACTCGATGCAAACAGCATTGCACTATGCAATCTATTTTAAATAACGCATAATTGTTACACGTTATTGCTTTATAAACATTGCATTCCATATATTTTGTGATAGATATAACATATACTTCCTATATGAAATACGAGAACGAAGTAAGAACGTGAATGGAAAATATACTTCTGTAAACATAATCAAATATAGAGCGTGGCGTTACCTTTGCTTTCACATAACCCATTTGTTCTGTTAAGCTATGATGTTACCGAGAACGTGCATGGTTTATTGATGCATTTCGCATGTGCTATTCCGCCACAACCAAGGTCGTCAGAGCAGCCTGAGTCAAAATACGCGTACAGAAAATCAAGCATTGACGTTAGTTATATTTTCTGGTAGATATTAAATACTCACTATTAAGTTCTTGTTATTAAATACTTAAATAGTAACACGTGTTTAATGGATACTTTACGCAGTAAAACAATAGAAAAAAGTAGCTGTTCTGAACAATTTAAATCGAGTCGTACTTTTGTGTACACACGCGCCATTTGAAGCTCTATGTGTGCTTGCACAGGAACACGTTTCCGAAACAGCGTCTCAAAACACTTCACCGGAAATGTCTTGGCAATTCTTTGAGTCTTGTTTGCAAAAATCCCCGGGCACTGCATAATCGTTTTATACTTTCGTCAAAGTTAATAATAAAGTTTTAAAAGCTCAATTCCTAGCATTCAATTAAGACCATTTGGTATTTAATGCTTTTCTCACAATGTGCTTGCACTTTAAACACACCTTTATATTCTAAAACACAAATATTACAATACAATAAGCATAATGATATAAAGCAATATTTGAATTCGATACACTATGATAAGCGTCTACCTCTAGGAACGCAGTCGTTTCCATCAACCTTTCTGGTGTTTTCACATACGCAGATGTCCCTTTCTGAGTCACATTTTGCATTTTTCACAAAGGCACATGCTTCGTCAACATAGCACGTGTCTCCGATTCCTATAACAGTGATAATCAAACCATAATATGCATCGTATGAACATAATAGTGCTTAGTTTCAAATAATCGAGGCAACCCCCACACAGGATTGGCAGGAACTTGTTAATGTCAGATCTGCTAAGGAAAACATACCTCTGTTCTTGCATTCCCCTGTAGTTGTATTGAGCACCGCTGCGATTGAACACGTACATATCCCATGCCTGCATTCACCGTTTGAAATATGTTTGCAAGGTGAAGGATCGTAAAATGTACATGCTATAAAATAATGAATAGCAATAACGAACGATAATTAAAACTGCTATACAAACAAAAACATTTAGAATGATATTATGCTATTATAATTTCTCTGAAGTGCATGCATAGTGTGTGTAACCAGTTGAAGCCTGGAATTCCTTAAACACCAACGAAACAATGGATACCTAGGTGACTTTCGTTTGCTATGTGTTGTTTGTGATACTGATTAATGTTTATTACACACATGTACTTTTACCATTCTTTTCTTGCTCCTTAACCACCATTACAGAAAGATTGTTTTCGCTGAGTTCTTGGTCTTCTCTGAGCTGTCATATTGTCTTAAATGTGTCCGTTGTATTAAGTTAAATTCATGCATATATTTATATTTACTTACATATCGTATGACATTTCCATCCAACCACTTTACGTGTGTCGTAGCATCTGCATTGTTTTGTTTTAAGGCTGCAAATAGCGTCACCTTGAATGTTGACACAGTTGTCACCACCAGGTGTGCATGAGTACCCTGGACCTGAAACCGCCCCATGTAATAATTTTTTATAAGGTACAGATAACACAACACAAGAACGTATCAGTTATGTTGGTACAGCTTTACAATGCATGTCATATAGTACAAATCTTAAACGGTACCCATTGCACGACACACCGAAGTGATGATTCAGTTATTTAACAGGTTGTTATTTATCATCAATGAGCACATGGCACGACCTTGTCATTGAAACTGGTTCATTATGCAATCAAAGGTTACCGTAGTTAGACGACAGCAATGTCATACCTTTAGGTGCACATTTGCCATTACTTAATGTAAACTGCCTATCACATACGCATGTGTTGGTTCTTTGGACATCGCAGACGTGCAATTACTACCGATTCCTGAAATGCATAGCTTACATGCATACTTGCTACTTGAAAAAGGTTAATTATGTAAGTCCAGAAAAACATCAAAGCTCCAATAAGATAAAACGCAATGTTTTGGCTAATTTGGCAAATGCTCAAAAGACAATACAATACAGAAAAATATATGCAGCACAGTGGAAATATTGCTATATTTAATCAAATGCCTATAAATGAGTGATTTACTAATTAAATAATAAATAAATAGACTACAGATACATGCTTTTCATTTCGCATTTCCCCAGTGTCGTATTCATTTCTGCATTATTTGCACTGGTGCAAACATTGTCATGGCATTCCGCAAGAGAAATTGAGGAACATTTGTCTGTTCCATCCGTCGCTGTACATCCTCAATGACATCGAAAATAGTTTGAGTAGGCACAATATGTTGGCAAACCTCTTCATGGTAATAGCATATTACATATTTATTAAATAACACGAGTATAATGTGTTTAATATAATCATTTGGCTATTCAGCATTGTTTGGTAAGTAATATGAAGATTTTTTATCAAACGACAATTTTAAAAATATTTAGCAATATTAAAATATGACTATATTAATACTGAAAATTCCATTACGTGATGTAATTAGCAAACCTATTTGCGAGCAGACACCGTTTGTTTCTTCAAAGGTGTCAGCGCATGCGCATTCCTTTGTCTTAGCGTTGCAGTAGGCCACTCCTGTTACGCTGTCACAGTGACTTTCGCCGTGGATGCAGTAGTCACCGGGAACTAATAATTGAATAGCAAATATTTTGCATGTACCGTTTAAACTTATAAACATTAAATGCATTATGCAAATACATAAACAAATAATTTATTTAATAGAAGATCACAATAAAAGCGATAATTGATAAAATCACTGCAATCTGCTAGTACATGTAGCGGTGTTATCCTTGTATAAAATGCATATGACGGCTGTTGTTCTTGCATTCTTGCAGCAGCGGCGAAATTTCCCTCCTTATGTCCGTAGCAAACATATACAAAAATAATTGTGAACTTGTATAGATCTTCAGTTGCTATGTCGTTTAATCTTAAGAGACGCTTGAATAGGTAATTGGGGACGGAATTTGACATTAGTGCGTGTAACCCTAGTCGAAGGTTCAAATATTTATCATCGGAAACAAAACACAATACAATGAGAAAATGAAATTTTGTGACAATCTATTTAATTTGGGAACTACTTTTGTGTTTAATAAATAAAGTCCTCAACGTGGATGTCCGAAACTAAACTGTGCAAAAACAATCAGGAAACAAAAATGACCAGCGACAAGACGATTACAAAGACGATAACAAAGGCAAAAAACGAACAAGACAACAAAAAAGAAAGTTTAAGAAGGGTAAGCGAAGCGCTATCAAGGACAAGTGAACTAGAAACCAGTATGTCACAACAAGCAACGCCAACTACAACCATCGAAAACAACAAAAGAAGAAAGCAAAGCACATTGATGATGCCTTAATATATTTTTGAATTGACTATTATTTTTAACTATTCTTTTGAGTATGATTATGATTGATATTAATAGTATGTGAAAATGTATTACCATAAGTATTTATTTAATGTATGATACATTGATATATGAAATATTACTGCGTTGTTCAAGGTCTGATTCAGAATTCAGACTTACAATGTTTTTACCAAGGGTCAAAGGAAACACAATACTGTCTTGCATATACAGGTGAGGTATGCTTCAAGTAGCTAAACCGTGTTTGGGAAGTGTGTTATGCATTTTAGCTGTCATAAAAAGTATCATTATACCATGCTGCACTTCCTTTCCTTGCCTTGGTAGCAAACACAGTATACTTATGATGTTTAAAATGTATTAACTTAGGCGATGGTGTTGCAAGCAGAAGTCAAGAACTCTTAAGTAATAACTCTATATATTAACTTTTGTTTCAATACAATCGTTTGTAAATACATTAAATACATGATTAAATCGGCAAATACAGAACAGCATATATACATTTACCTCTTGGTAGTGTCCAGTTACGTATCCATGAAAACGGGTCCAATGCAGGGTAGCAGACATACTGTGGGTCTCGTGGATTATGATCGTTTTCAAGTAGCAGGTGTTGTTTATAACGCATAGATTTGGAACCATAGACTATTCAGTTGAAGTATATAAAAAAAAACATATCAATACAACAATTCAAATGATAACACAGTACACGGGTGTGATTTTCATTTACTGTTATAGTATTACTAGAAACAAATACTCATCAAGTATCACTTTTAGGGACTAACATTATTAATTTAACTATTCAATAAACAAACAAAAGTTTAGTAATGCTTTCGAATTATATTATCTTATGTATTCCGCCTCGCATTAAATATACCGGCTCACTGAACGAGGCTGGACCAGATTGGTTTATACCATTTGCTTCGAACACAGTGACCGCGCACCGAATATACAACGTGTTCATGAAATTGCTTAACAATAATCGAATGGTTTACAAGCCTAACAATTTATAAATGAAAAAAAAAGTAATTTATTTTAATCAAAATAATGCATTCAAACACATAAATACAAACGTTCGAATTATTAAACATAAATCATTCGAACCCACAAATGTACCTCTTTATCAAGGTCGCATTTTAAACCAGACGTGGGAACTATATCTTTAATGGCAAAGACTATAGAATTCGCGTTGACTGTTTTACTCTGAAGTATTGTCGCCTCGGAATACCTTCAAAATAAACATGCATGTCATAGGTAGCTGTTTATAAGACTCTAAATATAAAATAATATTTGATTTATTCAGTAATGTTATAGTGAATTGGAGAACATATAAACACAATTAAACCTTCAGCTGCATCAGCACGAGAAAAACGTAATTATAGCGTATGGTCCTTTTTTTTGTAAATGATGATACACAAGTACATAACAAACCAACAAAAGAAGTAAATTAGGAGTCACCTTCTTTGAACATATAACAATAATAAATGGACGTTAACTACTGATGTATTGAGCAAAAACCTCTTACTAAGCCCACAGGTAATCAATTCAGACACACATGAAAACCAATTTACAACATGCCCAACATAAAACAGGCAAATATGCACAAACATTAAATACGGGAATAGCGCCTTGGAACGGTCAATGCAAAAAAACTGAATTGGCTTCAAAAGGTTTTTTGAAGCTCAACATCTCACATACTTCACAGCATTTTTTATAAAACATTTAACTGTGAATAAAAAGTAGCCTCATAGTCACATTATTGAAATTAAATAGAAAATAGATACATTTTATGTAGATTGAAATTTTAATACTCAACACTTGTAAAACGAAAATAGCGCAAGTAAATAAATTCCGAATGCACGATATAATAAAACCAACCCCGTATCAACTACCTCTTCTCTTGCTTACAAATCTAAACAGGAAAAGCTATTAGGATTATCATGATCATCGTTGGCATCAATGGAAGAACAAAACTCTGCATTACATGCACAATTAAGTTCGCAAACGATAGTACGGTCAATTCATACAATAAATGACCACGTCGGTTCACATACAGTGACTCACCATTCAACTCGGTGTTTCTTCCTGAAACCGGATTAAATAAACACACTAGATGCGAATTATTATGTGTGATGGTAACGTTAGACACAATTACAGACGTTACGAATGTCGAATTGAGCCATTTCCAGCCGGCCGATTGAACTTGGCAAGGCATTTGCAAAGAATACAAAATAAATCGCTAGATTGGTATTCTGACAAAATGTATCAATTGAGTTGGTTATGTAAGATCGTAACACACGCGAGTCACGGCCACGAGTGCGATGCCACTGTCACAAACAACAAGGCTAAAACAAATTATCAAAACACAAATACTTCTGAAACACCTTTCTTAACGCAATTACAAGACAGTGTTTTATCTCATGTATATTGATACGTTTTGGCAGAATTTGTTT